>NW_026453712.1:0-144842 GCF_943734755.1 Anopheles moucheti
TTATGCAAAAACTGTCTATTTCAACTAACTTTGTCCATCCAAAACGAACTTTGTACTTTGCTATGAAGTTCCACCAGGAATGAGTTTTCATGCAAAAACTGTCTATTTCAACTAAATTGATCCATCCAAAACGAACTTTGTACTTTGCTATGAAGTTCCACCAGGAATGAGTTTTTATGCAAAAACTGTCTATTTCAACTAACTTTGTCCATCCAAAACGAACTTTGTACTTTGCTATGAAGTTCCACCAGGAATGAGTTTTTATGCAAAAACTGTCTATTTCAACTAACTTTGTCCATCCAAAACGAACTTTGTACTTTGCTATGAAGTTCTACCAGGAATGACTTTTCATGCAAAAACTGTCTATTTCAACTTAATTCGTCCATCTGATTCGAACTTTGTACTTTGCTATGAAGTTCCACCAGGAATGAGTTTTCATACAAAAACTGTCTATTTCAACTTAATTCGTCCATCCAAAACGAACTTTGTACTTTGCTATGAAGTTCCACTAGGAATGAGTTTTCATGCAAAAACTGTCTATTTCAACTAACTTTGTCCATCCAAAACGAACTTTGTACTTTGCTATGAAGTTCCACCAGGAATGAGTTTTCATGCAAAAACTGTCTATTTCAACTAAATTGATCCATCCAAAACGAACTTTGTACTTTGCTATGAAGTTCCACCAGGAATGAGTTTTTATGCAAAAGCTGTCTATTTCAACTAACTTTGTCCATCCAAAACGAACTTTGTACTTTGCTATGAAGTTCCACCAGGAATGAGTTTTCATGCAAAAACTGTCTATTTCAACTAACTTT
Source organism: Anopheles moucheti (assembly GCF_943734755.1). NCBI lineage: Eukaryota > Metazoa > Arthropoda > Insecta > Diptera > Culicidae > Anopheles > Anopheles moucheti. The sequence goes on from NW_026453712.1 coordinate 816, forward strand.
GTCCATCTAAAACGAACTTTGTACTTTGCTATGAAGTTCTACCAGGAATGAGTTTTCATGCAAGAACTGTCTATTTCAACTAAATTGATCCATCCAAAACGAACTTTGTACTTTGCTATGAAGTTCCACCAGGAATGAGTTTTTATGCAAAAACTGTCTATTTCAACTAACTTTGTCCATCCAAAACGAACTTTGTACTTTGCTATGAAGTTCCACCAGGAATGAGTTTTCATGCAAAAACTGTCTATGTCAACTAAATTGATCCATCCAAAACGAACTTTGTACTTTGCTATGAAGTTCCACCAGGAATGAGTTTTCATGCAAAAACTGTCTATTTCAACTAAATTGATCCATCCAAAACGAACTTTGTACTTTGCTATGAAGTTCCACCAGGAATGAGTTTTCATGCAAGAACTGTCTATTTCAACTAAATTGGTGCATCCGATACGAACTTTGTACTTTGCTATGAAGTTCCACCAGGAATGAGTTTTCATGCAAAAACTGTCTATTTCAACTAACTTTGTCCATCCAAAACGAACTTTGTACTTTGCTATGAAGTTCCACCAGGAATGAGTTTTCATGCAAAAACTGTCTATTTCAACTAAATTGATCCATCCAAAACGAACTTTGTACTTTGCTATGAAGTTCCACCAGGAATGAGTTTTCATGCAAAAACTGTCTATTTCAACTAAATTGATCCATCCAAAACGAACTTTGTTCTTTGCTATGAAGTTCCACCAGGAATGAGTTTTCATGCAAAAACTGTCTATTTCAACTTAATTCGTCCATCCGATACGAACTTTGTACTTTGCTATGAAGTTCTACCAGGAATGAGTTTTCATGCAAGAACTGTCTATTTCAACTAAATTGATCCATCCAAAACGAACTTTGTACTTTGCTATGAAGTTCCACCAGGAATGAGTTTTTATGCAAAAACTGTCTATTTCAACTAACTTTGTCCATCCAAAACGAACTTTGTACTTTGCTATAAAGTTCCACCAGGAATGAGTTTTTATGCAAAAACTGTCTATTTCAACTAACTTTGTCCATCCAAAACGAACTTTGTACTTTGCTATGAAGTTCCACCAGGAATGAGTTTTCATGCAAAAACTGTCTATTTCAACTAAATTGATCCATCCAAAACGAACTTTGTACTTTGCTATGAAGTTCCACCAGGAATGAGTTTTCATGCAAAAACTGTCTATTTCAACTAAATTGATCCATCCAAAACGAACTTTGTACTTTGCTATGAAGTTCCACCAGGAATGAGTTTTTATGCAAAAACTGTCTATTTCAACTTAATTCGTCCATCCGATACGAACTTTGTACTTTGCTATGAAGTTCTACCAGGAATGAGTTTTCATGCAAGAACTGTCTATTTCAACTAAATTGATCCATCCAAAACGAACTTTGTACTTTGCTATGAAGTTCCACCAGGAATGAGTTTTTATGCAAAAACTGTCTATTTCAACTAAATTGATCCATCCAAAACGAACTTTGTACTTTGCTATGAAGTTCCACCAGGAATGAGTTTTTATGCAAAAACTGTCTATTTCAACTTAATTCGTCCATCCAAAACGAACTTTGTACTTTGCTATGAAGTTCCACCAGGAATGAGTTTTTATGCAAAAACTGTCTATTTCAACTAACTTTGTCCATCCAAAACGAACTTTGTACTTTGCTATGAAGTTCCACCAGGAATGAGTTTTCATGAAAAAACTGTCTATTTCAACTAAATTGATCCATCCAAAACGAACTTTGTACTTTGCTATGAAGTTCCACCAGGAATGAGTTTTCATGCAAAAACTGTCTATTTCAACTAAATTGATCCATCCAAAACGAACTTTGTACTTTGCTATGAAGTTCCACCACGAATGAGTTTTCATGCAAAAACTGTCTATTTCAACTAAATTGATCCATCCAAAACGAACTTTGTTCTTTGCTATGAAGTTCCACCAGGAATGAGTTTTCATGCAAAAACTGTCTATTTCAACTAAATTGATCCATCCAAAACGAACTTTGTACTTTGCTATGAAGTTCCACCAGGAATGAGTTTTCATGCAAGAACTGTCTATTTCAACTAAATTGATCCATCCAAAACGAACTTTGTACTTTGCTATGAAGTTCCACCAGGAATGAGTTTTTATGCAAAAACTGTCTATTTCAACTTAATTCGTCCATCCGATACGAACTTTGTACTTTGCTATGAAGTTCTACCAGGAATGAGTTTTCATGCAAGAACTGTCTATTTCAACTAAATTGATCCATCCAAAACGAACTTTGTACTTTGCTATGAAGTTCCACCAGGAATGAGTTTTTATGCAAAAACTGTCTATTTCAACTAACTTTGTCCATCCAAAACGAACTTTGTACTTTGCTATGAAGTTCCACCAGGAATGAGTTTTCATGCAAAAACTGTCTATTTCAACTAAATTGATCCATCCAAAACGAACTTTGTACTTTGCTATGAAGTTCCACCAGGAATGAGTTTTCATGCAAAAACTGTCTATTTCAACTAAATTGATCCATCCAAAACGAACTTTGTACTTTGCTATGAAGTTCCACCACGAATGAGTTTTCATGCAAAAACTGTCTATTTCAACTAAATTGATCCATCCAAAACGAACTTTGTTCTTTGCTATGAAGTTCCACCAGGAATGAGTTTTCATGCAAAAACTGTCTATTTCAACTAAATTGATCCATCCGATACGAACTTTGTACTTTGCTATGAAGTTCTACCAGGAATGAGTTTTCATGCAAGAACTGTCTATTTTAACTAACTTTGTCCATCCAAAACGAACTTTGTACTTTGCTATGAAGTTCCACCAGGAATGAGTTTTCATGCAAAAACTGTCTATTTCAACTAAATTGATCCATCCAAAACGAACTTTGTACTTTGCTATGAAGTTCCACCAGGAATGAGTTTTCATGCAAAAACTGTCTATTTCAACTAACTTTGTCCATCCAAAACGAACTTTGTACTTTGCTATGAAGTTCCACCAGGAATGAGTTTTCATGCAAAAACTGTCTATTTCAACTAAATTGATCCATCCGATACGAACTTTGTACTTTGCTATGAAGTTCCACCAGGAATGAGTTTTCATGCAAAAACTGTCTATTTCAACTAATTTTGTCCATCCAAAACGAACTTTGTACTTTGCTATGAAGTTCCACCAGGAATGAGTTTTCATGCAAAAACTGTCTATTTCAACTAAATTGATCCATCCAAAACGAACTTTGTACTTTGCTATGAAGTTCCACCAGGAATGAGTTTTCATGCAAAAACTGTCTATTTCAACTAAATTGATCCATCCAAAACGAACTTTGTTCTTTGCTATGAAGTTCCACCAGGAATGAGTTTTCATGCAAAATTTGTCTATTTCAACTTAATTCGTCCATCCGATACGAACTTTGTACTTTGCTATGAAGTTCTACCAGGAATGAGTTTTCATGCAAGAACTGTCTATTTCAACTAACTTTGTCCATCCAAAACGAACTTTGTACTTTGCTATGAAGTTCCACCAGGAATGAGTTTTTATGCAAAAACTGTCTATTTCAACTAACTTTGTCCATCCGATTCGAACTTTGTACTTTGCTATGAAGTTCCACCAGGAATGAGTTTTCATGCAAAAACTGTCTATTTCAACTAACTTTGTCCATCCAAAACGAACTTTGTACTTTGCTATGAAGTTCCACCAGGAATGAGTTTACATGCAAAAACTGTCTATTTCAACTAAATTGATCCATCCAAAACGAACTTTGTACTTTGCTATGAAGTTCCACCAGGAATGAGTTTTTATGCAAAAACTGTCTATTTCAACTAACTTTGTCCATCCAAAACGAACTTTGTACTTTGCTATGAAGTTCCACCAGGAATGAGTTTTCATGAAAAAACTGTCTATTTCAACTAAATTGATCCATCCAAAACGAACTTTGTACTTTGCTATGAAGTTCCACCAGGAATGAGTTTTCATGCAAAAACTGTCTATTTCAACTAAATTGATCCATCCAAAACGAACTTTGTACTTTGCTATGAAGTTCCACCAGGAATGAGTTTTCATGCAAAAACTGTCTATTTCAACTAAATTGATCCATCCAAAACGAACTTTGTACTTTGCTATGAAGTTCCACCAGGAATGAGTTTTCATGCAAAAACTGTCTATTTCAACTAAATTGATCCATCCAAAACGAACTTTGTACTTTGCTATGAAGTTCCACCAGGAATGAGTTTTCATGCAAAAACTGTCTATTTCAACTTAATTCGTCCATCCGATACGAACTTTGTACTTTGCTATGAAGTTCTACCAGGAATGAGTTTTCATGCAAGAACTGTCTATTTCAACTTAATTCGTCCATCTGATTCGAACTTTGTACTTTGCTATGAAGTTCCACCAGGAATGAGTTTACATGCAAAAACTGTCTATTTCAACTAAATTGATCCATCCAAAACGAACTTTGTACTTTGCTATGAAGTTCCACCAGGAATGAGTTTTCATGCAAAAACTGTCTATTTCAACTTAATTCGTCCATCCGATACGAACTTTGTACTTTGCTATGAAGTTCTACCAGGAATGAGTTTTCATGCAAGAACTGTCTATTTCAACTTAATTCGTCCATCTGATTCGAACTTTGTACTTTGCTATGAAGTTCCACCAGGAATGAGTTTACATGCAAAAACTGTCTATTTCAACTAAATTGATCCATCCGATACGAACTTTGTACTTTGCTATGAAGTTCCACCAGGAATGAGTTTTCATGCAAAAACTGTCTATTTCAACTAAATTGATCCATCCAAAACGAACTTTGTACTTTGCTATGAAGTTCCACCAGGAATGAGTTTTCATGCAAAAACTGTCTATTTCAACTTAATTCGTCCATCCGATACGAACTTTGTACTTTGCTATGAAGTTCTACCAGGAATGAGTTTTCATGCAAGAACTGTCTATTTCAACTTAATTCGTCCATCTGATTCGAACTTTGTACTTTGCTATGAAGTTCCACCAGGAATGAGTTTTCATGCAAAAACTGTCTATTTCAACTAAATTGATCCATCCAAAACGAACTTTGTACTTTGCTATGAAGTTCCACCAGGAATGAGTTTTCATGCAAAAACTGTCTATTTCAACTAAATTGATCCATCCAAAACGAACTTTGTACTTTGCTATGAAGTTCCACCAGGAATGAGTTTTCATGCAAAAACTGTCTATTTCAACTTAATTCGTCCATCCGATACGAACTTTGTACTTTGCTATGAAGTTCTACCAGGAATGAGTTTTCATGCAAGAACTGTCTATTTCAACTTAATTCGTCCATCTGATTCGAACTTTGTACTTTGCTATGAAGTTCCACCAGGAATGAGTTTACATGCAAAAACTGTCTATTTCAACTAAATTGATCCATCCAAAACGAACTTTGTACTTTGCTATGAAGTTCCACCAGGAATGAGTTTTCATGCAAAAACTGTCTATTTCAACTTAATTCGTCCATCCGATACGAACTTTGTACTTTGCTATGAAGTTCTACCAGGAATGAGTTTTCATGCAAGAACTGTCTATTTCAACTAAATTGATCCATCCGATACGAACTTTGTACTTTGCTATGAAGTTCCACCAGGAATGAGTTTTCATGCAAAAACTGTCTATTTCAACTAAATTGAACCATCCAAAACGAACTTTGTACTTTGCTATGAAGTTCCACCAGGAATGAGTTTTCATGCAAAAACTGTCTATTTCAACTAAATTGATCCATCCAAAACGAACTTTGTACTTTGCTATGAAGTTCCACCAGGAATGAGTTTTCATGCAAAAACTGTCTATTTCAACTAAATTGATCCATCCAAAACGAACTTTGTACTTTGCTATGAAGTTCCACCAGGAATGAGTTTTTATGCAAAAACTGTCTATTTCAACTAACTTTGTCCATCCAAAACGAACTTTGTACTTTGCTATGAAGTTCCAACAGGAATGAGTTTTCATGCAAAAACTGTCTATTTCAACTTAATTCGTCCATCTGATTCGAACTTTGTACTTTGCTATGAAGTTCCAACAGGAATGAGTTTTCATGCAAAAACTGTCTATTTCAACTAAATTGATCCATCCAAAACGAACTTTGTACTTTGCTATGAAGTTCCACCAGGAATGAGTTGTCATGCAAAAACTGTCTATTTCAACTAACTTTGTCCATCCGATACGAACTTTGTACTTTGCTATGAAGTTCTACCAGGAATGAGTTTTCATGCAAGAACTGTCTATTTCAACTAAATTGATCCATCCGATACGAACTTTGTACTTTGCTATGAAGTTCCACCAGGAATGAGTTTTCATGCAAAAACTGTCTATTTCAACTAAATTGATCCATCCAAAACGAACTTTGTACTTTGCTATGAAGTTCCACCAGGAATGAGTTTTCATGCAAAAACTGTCTATTTCAACTAAATTGATCCATCCAAAACGAACTTTGTACTTTGCTATGAAGTTCCACCAGGAATGAGTTTTCATACAAAAACTGTCTATTTCAACTTAATTCGTCCATCCAAAACGAACTTTGTACTTTGCTATGAAGTTCTACCAGGAATGAGTTTTCATGCAAGAACTGTCTATTTCAACTAAATTGATCCATCCGATACGAACTTTGTACTTTGCTATGAAGTTCCACCAGGAATGAGTTTTCATACAAAAACTGTCTATTTCAACTAAATTGATCCATCCAAAACGAACTTTGTACTTTGCTATGAAGTTCCACCAGGAATGAGTTTTCATGCAAAAACTGTCTATTTCAACTAAATTGATCCATCCAAAACGAACTTTGTACTTTGCTATGAAGTTCCACCAGGAATGAGTTTTCATACAAAAACTGTCTATTTCAACTTAATTCGTCCATCCAAAACGAACTTTGTACTTTGCTATGAAGTTCTACCAGGAATGAGTTTTCATGCAAGAACTGTCTATTTCAACTAAATTGATCCATCCGATACGAACTTTGTACTTTGCTATGAAGTTCCACCAGGAATGAGTTTTCATACAAAAACTGTCTATTTCAACTTAATTCGTCCATCCAAAACGAACTTTGTACTTTGCTATGAAGTTCCACCAGGAATGAGTTTTCATACAAAAACTGTCTATTTCAACTAAATTGATCCATCCAAAACGAACTTTGTACTTTGCTATGAAGTTCCACCAGGAATGAGTTTTCATGCAAAAACTGTCTATTTCAACTAAATTGATCCATCCAAAACGAACTTTGTACTTTGCTATGAAGTTCCACCAGGAATGAGTTTTCATGCAAAAACTGTCTATTTCAACTAACTTTGTCCAACCAAAACGAACTTTGTACTTTGCTATGAAGTTCCACCAGGAATGAGTTTTCATACAAAAACTGTCTATTTCAACTAAATTGATCCATCCAAAACGAACTTTGTACTTTGCTATGAAGTTCCACCAGGAATGAGTTTTCATACAAAAACTGTCTATTTCAACTTAATTCGTCCATCCAAAACGAACTTTGTACTTTGCTATGAAGTTCCACCAGGAATGAGTTTTTATGCAAAAACTGTCTATTTCAACTAACTTTGTCCATCTAAAACGAACTTTGTACTTTGCTATGAAGTTCCACCAGGAATGAGTTTTCATGCAAAAACTGTCTATTTCAACTAACTTTGTCCAACCAAAACGAACTTTGTACTTTGCTATGAAGTTCCACCAGGAATGAGTTTTCATACAAAAACTGTCTATTTCAACTAAATTGATCCATCCAAAACGAACTTTGTACTTTGCTATGAAGTTCCACCAGGAATGAGTTTTTATGCAAAAACTGTCTATTTCAACTAACTTTGTCCATCCAAAACGAACTTTGTACTTTGCTATGAAGTTCCACCAGGAATGAGTTTTCATGCAAAAACTGTCTATTTCAACTAACTTTGTCCATCTAAAACGAACTTTGTACTTTGCTATGAAGTTCCACCAGGAATGAGTTTTCATGCAAAAACTGTCTATTTCAACTTAATTCGTCCATCCAAAACGAACTTTGTACTTTGCTATGAAGTTCCACCAGGAATGAGTTTTCATACAAAAACTGTCTATTTCAACTTAATTCGTCCATCCAAAACGAACTTTGTACTTTGCTATGAAGTTCCACCAGGAATGAGTTTTTATGCAAAAACTGTCTATTTCAACTAACTTTGTCTATCCAAAACGAACTTTGTACTTTGCTATGAAGTTCCACCAGGAATGAGTTTTCATACAAAAACTGTCTATTTCAACTAAATTGATCCATCCAAAACGAACTTTGTACTTTGCTATGAAGTTCCACCAGGAATGAGTTTTTATGCAAAAACTGTCTATTTCAACTAAATTGATCCATCCAAAACGAACTTTGTACTTTGCTATGAAGTTCCACCAGGAATGAGTTTTTATGCAAAAACTGTCTATTTCAACTAAATTGATCCATCCAAAACGAACTTTGTACTTTGCTATGAAGTTCCACCAGGAATGAGTTTTCATGCAAAAACTGTCTATTTCAACTAAATTGATCCATCCAAAACGAACTTTGTACTTTGCTATGAAGTTCCACCAGGAATGAGTTTTCATGCAAAAACTGTCTATTTCAACTAAATTGATCCATCCAAAACGAACTTTGTACTTTGCTATGAAGTTCCACCAGGAATGAGTTTTCATGCAAAAACTGTCTATTTCAACTAACTTTGTCTATCCAAAACGAACTTTGTACTTTGCTATGAAGTTCCACCAGGAATGAGTTTTCATACAAAAACTGTCTATTTCAACTTAATTCGTCCATCCAAAACGAACTTTGTACTTTGCTATGAAGTTCCACCAGGAATGAGTTTTTATGCAAAAACTGTCTATTTCAACTAACTTTGTCTATCCAAAACGAACTTTGTACTTTGCTATGAAGTTCCACCAGGAATGAGTTTTCATACAAAAACTGTCTATTTCAACTAAATTGATCCATCCAAAACGAACTTTGTACTTTGCTATGAAGTTCCACCAGGAATGAGTTTTTATGCAAAAACTGTCTATTTCAACTAAATTGATCCATCCAAAACGAACTTTGTACTTTGCTATGAAGTTCCACCAGGAATGAGTTTTCATGCAAAAACTGTCTATTTCAACTAAATTGATCCATCCAAAACGAACTTTGTACTTTGCTATGAAGTTCCACCAGGAATGAGTTTTCATGCAAAAACTGTCTATTTCAACTGACTTTGTCTATCCAAAACGAACTTTGTACTTTGCTATGAAGTTCCACCAGGAATGAGTTTTCATACAAAAACTGTCTATTTCAACTTAATTCGTCCATCCGATACGAACTTTGTACTTTGCTATGAAGTTCCACCAGGAATGAGTTTTCATGCAAAAACTGTCTATTTCAACTAAATTGATCCATCCAAAACGAACTTTGTACTTTGCTATGAAGTTCCACCAGGAATGAGTTTTCATGCAAAAACTGTCTATTTCAACTTAATTCGTCCATCCGATACGAACTTTGTACTTTGCTATGAAGTTCTACCAGGAATGAGTTTTCATGCAAGAACTGTCTATTTCAACTTAATTCGTCCATCTGATTCGAACTTTGTACTTTGCTATGAAGTTCCACCAGGAATGAGTTTTCATGCAAAAACTGTCTATTTCAACTAAATTGATCCATCCAAAACGAACTTTGTACTTTGCTATGAAGTTCCACCAGGAATGAGTTTTCATGCAAAAACTGTCTATTTCAACTAAATTGATCCATCCAAAACGAACTTTGTACTTTGCTATGAAGTTCCACCAGGAATGAGTTTTCATGCAAAAACTGTCTATTTCAACTTAATTCGTCCATCCGATACGAACTTTGTACTTTGCTATGAAGTTCTACCAGGAATGAGTTTTCATGCAAGAACTGTCTATTTCAACTTAATTCGTCCATCTGATTCGAACTTTGTACTTTGCTATGAAGTTCCACCAGGAATGAGTTTACATGCAAAAACTGTCTATTTCAACTAAATTGATCCATCCAAAACGAACTTTGTACTTTGCTATGAAGTTCCACCAGGAATGAGTTTTCATGCAAAAACTGTCTATTTCAACTTAATTCGTCCATCCGATACGAACTTTGTACTTTGCTATGAAGTTCTACCAGGAATGAGTTTTCATGCAAGAACTGTCTATTTCAACTAAATTGATCCATCCGATACGAACTTTGTACTTTGCTATGAAGTTCCACCAGGAATGAGTTTTCATGCAAAAACTGTCTATTTCAACTAAATTGAACCATCCAAAACGAACTTTGTACTTTGCTATGAAGTTCCACCAGGAATGAGTTTTCATGCAAAAACTGTCTATTTCAACTAAATTGATCCATCCAAAACGAACTTTGTACTTTGCTATGAAGTTCCACCAGGAATGAGTTTTCATGCAAAAACTGTCTATTTCAACTAAATTGATCCATCCAAAACGAACTTTGTACTTTGCTATGAAGTTCCACCAGGAATGAGTTTTTATGCAAAAACTGTCTATTTCAACTAACTTTGTCCATCCAAAACGAACTTTGTACTTTGCTATGAAGTTCCAACAGGAATGAGTTTTCATGCAAAAACTGTCTATTTCAACTTAATTCGTCCATCTGATTCGAACTTTGTACTTTGCTATGAAGTTCCAACAGGAATGAGTTTTCATGCAAAAACTGTCTATTTCAACTAAATTGATCCATCCAAAACGAACTTTGTACTTTGCTATGAAGTTCCACCAGGAATGAGTTGTCATGCAAAAACTGTCTATTTCAACTAACTTTGTCCATCCGATACGAACTTTGTACTTTGCTATGAAGTTCTACCAGGAATGAGTTTTCATGCAAGAACTGTCTATTTCAACTAAATTGATCCATCCGATACGAACTTTGTACTTTGCTATGAAGTTCCACCAGGAATGAGTTTTCATGCAAAAACTGTCTATTTCAACTAAATTGATCCATCCAAAACGAACTTTGTACTTTGCTATGAAGTTCCACCAGGAATGAGTTTTCATGCAAAAACTGTCTATTTCAACTAAATTGATCCATCCAAAACGAACTTTGTACTTTGCTATGAAGTTCCACCAGGAATGAGTTTTCATACAAAAACTGTCTATTTCAACTTAATTCGTCCATCCAAAACGAACTTTGTACTTTGCTATGAAGTTCTACCAGGAATGAGTTTTCATGCAAGAACTGTCTATTTCAACTAAATTGATCCATCCGATACGAACTTTGTACTTTGCTATGAAGTTCCACCAGGAATGAGTTTTCATACAAAAACTGTCTATTTCAACTAAATTGATCCATCCAAAACGAACTTTGTACTTTGCTATGAAGTTCCACCAGGAATGAGTTTTCATGCAAAAACTGTCTATTTCAACTAAATTGATCCATCCAAAACGAACTTTGTACTTTGCTATGAAGTTCCACCAGGAATGAGTTTTCATACAAAAACTGTCTATTTCAACTAACTTTGTCCATCCAAAACGAACTTTGTACTTTGCTATGAAGTTCCACCAGGAATGAGTTTTCATACAAAAACTGTCTATTTCAACTAAATTGATCCATCCAAAACGAACTTTGTACTTTGCTATGAAGTTCCACCAGGAATGAGTTTTCATACAAAAACTGTCTATTTCAACTTAATTCGTCCATCCAAAACGAACTTTGTACTTTGCTATGAAGTTCCACCAGGAATGAGTTTTCATACAAAAACTGTCTATTTCAACTAAATTGATCCATCCAAAACGAACTTTGTACTTTGCTATGAAGTTCCACCAGGAATGAGTTTTCATGCAAAAACTGTCTATTTCAACTAAATTGATCCATCCAAAACGAACTTTGTACTTTGCTATGAAGTTCCACCAGGAATGAGTTTTCATGCAAAAACTGTCTATTTCAACTAACTTTGTCCAACCAAAACGAACTTTGTACTTTGCTATGAAGTTCCACCAGGAATGAGTTTTCATACAAAAACTGTCTATTTCAACTAAATTGATCCATCCAAAACGAACTTTGTACTTTGCTATGAAGTTCCACCTGGAATGAGTTTTCATGCAAAAACTGTCTATTTCAACTAACTTTGTCCATCCAAAACGAACTTTGTACTTTGCTATGAAGTTCCACCAGGAATGAGTTTTTATGCAAAAACTGTCTATTTCAACTAACTTTGTCCATCTAAAACGAACTTTGTACTTTGCTATGAAGTTCCACCAGGAATGAGTTTTCATGCAAAAACTGTCTATTTCAACTAACTTTGTCCAACCAAAACGAACTTTGTACTTTGCTATGAAGTTCCACCAGGAATGAGTTTTCATACAAAAACTGTCTATTTCAACTAAATTGATCCATCCAAAACGAACTTTGTACTTTGCTATGAAGTTCCACCAGGAATGAGTTTTTATGCAAAAACTGTCTATTTCAACTAACTTTGTCCATCCAAAACGAACTTTGTACTTTGCTATGAAGTTCCACCAGGAATGAGTTTTCATGCAAAAACTGTCTATTTCAACTAACTTTGTCCATCTAAAACGAACTTTGTACTTTGCTATGAAGTTCCACCAGGAATGAGTTTTCATGCAAAAACTGTCTATTTCAACTAAATTGATCCATCCAAAACGAACTTTGTACTTTGCTATGAAGTTCCACCAGGAATGAGTTTTCATGCAAAAACTGTCTATTTCAACTTAATTCGTCCATCCAAAACGAACTTTGTACTTTGCTATGAAGTTCCACCAGGAATGAGTTTTCATACAAAAACTGTCTATTTCAACTAAATTGATCCATCCAAAACGAACTTTGTACTTTGCTATGAAGTTCCACCAGGAATGAGTTTTTATGCAAAAACTGTCTATTTCAACTAACTTTGTCTATCCAAAACGAACTTTGTACTTTGCTATGAAGTTCCACCAGGAATGAGTTTTCATACAAAAACTGTCTATTTCAACTAAATTGATCCATCCAAAACGAACTTTGTACTTTGCTATGAAGTTCCACCAGGAATGAGTTTTTATGCAAAAACTGTCTATTTCAACTAAATTGATCCATCCAAAACGAACTTTGTACTTTGCTATGAAGTTCCACCAGGAATGAGTTTTTATGCAAAAACTGTCTATTTCAACTAAATTGATCCATCCAAAACGAACTTTGTACTTTGCTATGAAGTTCCACCAGGAATGAGTTTTCATGCAAAAACTGTCTATTTCAACTAAATTGATCCATCCAAAACGAACTTTGTACTTTGCTATGAAGTTCCACCAGGAATGAGTTTTCATGCAAAAACTGTCTATTTCAACTAAATTGATCCATCCAAAACGAACTTTGTACTTTGCTATGAAGTTCCACCAGGAATGAGTTTTCATGCAAAAACTGTCTATTTCAACTAACTTTGTCTATCCAAAACGAACTTTGTACTTTGCTATGAAGTTCCACCAGGAATGAGTTTTCATACAAAAACTGTCTATTTCAACTTAATTCGTCCATCCAAAACGAACTTTGTACTTTGCTATGAAGTTCCACCAGGAATGAGTTTTTATGCAAAAACTGTCTATTTCAACTAACTTTGTCTATCCAAAACGAACTTTGTACTTTGCTATGAAGTTCCACCAGGAATGAGTTTTCATACAAAAACTGTCTATTTCAACTAAATTGATCCATCCAAAACGAACTTTGTACTTTGCTATGAAGTTCCACCAGGAATGAGTTTTTATGCAAAAACTGTCTATTTCAACTAAATTGATCCATCCAAAACGAACTTTGTACTTTGCTATGAAGTTCCACCAGGAATGAGTTTTCATGCAAAAACTGTCTATTTCAACTAAATTGATCCATCCAAAACGAACTTTGTACTTTGCTATGAAGTTCCACCAGGAATGAGTTTTCATGCAAAAACTGTCTATTTCAACTGACTTTGTCTATCCAAAACGAACTTTGTACTTTGCTATGAAGTTCCACCAGGAATGAGTTTTCATACAAAAACTGTCTATTTCAACTTAATTCGTCCATCCGATACGAACTTTGTACTTTGCTATGAAGTTCCACCAGGAATGAGTTTTCATGCAAAAACTGTCTATTTCAACTAAATTGATCCATCCAAAACGAACTTTGTACTTTGCTATGAAGTTCCACCAGGAATGAGTTTTTATGCAAAAACTGTCTATTTCAACTAACTTTGTCCATCTAAAACGAACTTTGTAGTTTGCTATGAAGTTCCACCAGGAATGAGTTTTCATGCAAAAACTGTCTATTTCAACTAATTTTGTCCATCCGATACGAACTTTGTACTTTGCTATGAAGTTCCACCAGGAATGAGTTTTCATACAAAAACTGTCTATTTCAACTTAATTCGTCCATCCAAAACGAACTTTGTACTTTGCTATGAAGTTCCACCAGGAATGAGTTTTCATGCAAAAACTGTCTATTTCAACTAAATTGATCCATCCAAAACGAACTTTGTACTTTGCTATGAAGTTCCACCAGGAATGAGTTTTTATGCAAAAACTGTCTATTTCAACTAACTTTGTCCATCCAAAACGAACTTTGTACTTTGCTATGAAGTTCCACCAGGAATGAGTTTTCATACAAAAACTGTCTATTTAAACTAACTTTGTCCATCTAAAACGAACTTTGTACTTTGCTATGAAGTTCCACCAGGAATGAGTTTTCATGCAAAAACTGTCTATTTCAACTTAATTCGTCCATCTGATTCGAACTTTGTACTTTGCTATGAAGTTCCACCAGGAATGAGTTTTCATACAAAAACTGTCTATTTCAACTTAATTCGTCCATCCAAAACGAACTTTGTACTTTGCTATGAAGTTCCACCAGGAATGAGTTTTCATGCAAAAACTGTCTATTTCAACTAACTTTGTCCATCCAAAACGAACTTTGTACTTTGCTATGAAGTTCCACCAGGAATGAGTTTTTATGCAAAAACTGTCTATTTCAACTAACTTTGTCCATCCAAAACGAACTTTGTACTTTGCTATGAAGTTCCACCAGGAATGAGTTTTCATGCAAAAACTATCTATTTCAACTAACTTTGTCTATCCAAAACGAACTTTGTACTTTGCTATGAAGTTCCACCAGGAATGAGTTTTCATACAAAAACTGTCTATTTCAACTTAATTCGTCCATCCAAAACGAACTTTGTACTTTGCTATGAAGTTCCACCAGGAATGAGTTTTCATGCAAAAACTGTCTATTTCAACTAAATTGATCCATCCAAAACGAACTTTGTACTTTGCTATGAAGTTCCACCAGGAATGAGTTTTTATGCAAAAACTGTCTATTTCAACTAACTTTGTCCATCTAAAACGAACTTTGTACTTTGCTATGAAGTTCCACCAGGAATGAGTTTTCATGCAAAAACTGTCTATTTCAACTAATTTTGTCCATCCGATACGAACTTTGTACTTTGCTATGAAGTTCCACCAGGAATGAGTTTTCATACAAAAACTGTCTATTTCAACTTAATTCGTCCATCCAAAACGAACTTTGTACTTTGCTATGAAGTTCCACCAGGAATGAGTTTTCATGCAAAAACTGTCTATTTCAACTAAATTGATCCATCCAAAACGAACTTTGTACTTTGCTATGAAGTTCCACCAGGAATGAGTTTTTATGCAAAAACTGTCTATTTCAACTAACTTTGTCCATCTAAAACGAACTTTGTACTTTGCTATGAAGTTCCACCAGGAATGAGTTTTCATGCAAAAACTGTCTATTTCAACTAACTTTGTCCATCTAAAACGAACTTTGTACTTTGCTATGAAGTTCCACCAGGAATGAGTTTTCATGCAAAAACTGTCTATTTCAACTTAATTCGTCCATCTGATTCGAACTTTGTACTTTGCTATGAAGTTTCACCAGGAATGAGTTTTTATGCAAAAACTGTCTATTTCAACTAACTTTGTCCATCTAAAACGAACTTTGTACTTTGCTATGAAGTTCCACCAGGAATGAGTTTTCATGCAAAAACTGTCTATTTCAACTTAATTCGTCCATCTGATTCGAACTTTGTACTTTGCTATGAAGTTCCACCAGGAATGAGTTTTCATACAAAAACTGTCTATTTCAACTTAATTCGTCCATCCAAAACGAACTTTGTACTTTGCTATGAAGTTCCACCAGGAATGAGTTTTCATGCAAAAACTGTCTATTTCAACTAACTTTGTCCATCCAAAACGAACTTTGTACTTTGCTATGAAGTTCCACCAGGAATGAGTTTTCATGCAAAAACTGTCTATTTCAACTTAATTCGTCCATCTGATTCGAACTTTGTACTTTGCTATGAAGTTCCACCAGGAATGAGTTTTCATACAAAAACTGTCTATTTCAACTTAATTCGTCCATCCAAAACGAACTTTGTACTTTGCTATGAAGTTCCACCAGGAATGAGTTTTCATACAAAAACTGTCTATTTCAACTAAATTGATCCATCCAAAACGAACTTTGTACTTTGCTATGAAGTTCCACCAGGAATGAGTTTTTATGCAAAAACTGTCTATTTCAACTAACTTTGTCCATCTAAAACGAACTTTGTACTTTGCTATGAAGTTCCACCAGGAATGAGTTTTCATGCAAAAACTGTCTATTTCAACTTAATTCGTCCATCTGATTCGAACTTTGTACTTTGCTATGAAGTTCCACCAGGAATGAGTTTTCATGCAAAAACTGTCTATTTAAACTTAATTCGTCCATCCAAAACGAACTTTGTACTTTGCTATGAAGTTCCACCAGGAATGAGTTTTCATGCAAAAACTGTCTATTTCAACTAAATTGATCCATCCAAAACGAACTTTGTACTTTGCTATGAAGTTCCACCAGGAATGAGTTTTCATACAAAAACTGTCTATTTCAACTTAATTCGTCCATCCAAAACGAACTTTGTACTTTGCTATGAAGTTCCACCAGGAATGAGTTTTCATGCAAAAACTGTCTATTTCAACTAAATTGATCCATCCAAAACGAACTTTGTACTTTGCTATGAAGTTCCACCAGGAATGAGTTTTTATGCAAAAACTGTCTATTTCAACTAACTTTGTCCATCTAAAACGAACTTTGTACTTTGCTATGAAGTTCCACCAGGAATGAGTTTTCATGCAAGAACTGTCTATTTAAACTTAATTCGTCCATCCAAAACGAACTTTGTACTTTGCTATGAAGTTCCACCAGGAATGAGTTTTTATGCAAAAACTGTCTATTTCAACTAACTTTGTCCATCTAAAACGAACTTTGTACTTTGCTATGAAGTTCCACCAGGAATGAGTTTTCATGCAAAAACTGTCAATTTCAACTTAATTCGTCCATCTGATTCGAACTTTGTACTTTGCTATGAAGTTCCACCAGGAATGAGTTTTCATACAAAAACTGTCTATTTCAACTTAATTCGTCCATCCAAAACGAACTTTGTACTTTGCTATGAAGTTCCACCAGGAATGAGTTTTCATGCAAAAACTGTCTATTTCAACTAAATTGATCCATCCAAAACGAACTTTGTACTTTGCTATGAAGTTCCACCAGGAATGAGTTTTTATGCAAAAACTGTCTATTTCAACTAACTTTGTCCATCTAAAACGAACTTTGTACTTTGCTATGAAGTTCCACCAGGAATGAGTTTTCATGCAAGAACTGTCTATTTAAACTTAATTCGTCCATCCAAAACGAACTTTGTACTTTGCTATGAAGTTCCACCAGGAATGAGTTTTTATGCAAAAACTGTCTATTTCAACTAACTTTGTCCATCTAAAACGAACTTTGTACTTTGCTATGAAGTTCCACCAGGAATGAGTTTTCATGCAAAAACTGTCAATTTCAACTTAATTCGTCCATCTGATTCGAACTTTGTACTTTGCTATGAAGTTCCACCAGGAATGAGTTTTCATACAAAAACTGTCTATTTCAACTTAATTCGTCCATCCAAAACGAACTTTGTACTTTGCTATGAAGTTCCACCAGGAATGAGTTTTTATGCAAAAACTGTCTATTTCAACTAACTTTGTCCATCTAAAACGAACTTTGTACTTTGCTATGAAGTTCCACCAGGAATGAGTTTTCATGCAAAAACTGTCTATTTCAACTAACTTTGTCCATCCAAAACGAACTTTGTACTTTGCTATGAAGTTCCACCAGGAATGAGTTTTCATACAAAAACTGTCTATTTCAACTTAATTCGTCCATCCAAAACGAACTTTGTACTTTGCTATGAAGTTCCACCAGGAATGAGTTTTTATGCAAAAACTGTCTATTTTAACTAACTTTGTCCATCCAAAACGAACTTTGTACTTTGCTATGAAGTTCCACCAGGAATGAGTTTTCATGCAAAAACTGTCTATTTCAACTAACTTTGTCCATCCAAAACGAACTTTGTACTTTGCTATGAAGTTCCACCAGGAATGAGTTTTCATGCAAAAACTGTCTATTTCAACTTAATTCGTCCATCTGATTCGAACTTTGTACTTTGCTATGAAGTTCCACCAGGAATGAGTTTTCATACAAAAACTGTCTATTTCAAATTAATTCGTCCATCCAAAACGAACTTTGTACTTTGCTATGAAGTTCCACCAGGAATGAGTTTTCATACAAAAACTGTCTATTTCAACTTAATTCGTCCATCTGATTCGAACTTTGTACTTTGCTATGAAGTTCCACCAGGAATGAGTTTTCATACAAAAACTGTCTATTTCAACTTAATTCGTCCATCCAAAACGAACTTTGTACTTTGCTATGAAGTTCCACCAGGAATGAGTTTTCATACAAAAACTGTCTATTTCAACTTAATTCGTCCATCCAAAACGAACTTTGTACTTTGCTATGAAGTTCCACCAGGAATGAGTTTTTATGCAAAAACTGTCTATTTCAACTAACTTTGTCCATCTAAAACGAACTTTGTACTTTGCTATGAAGTTCCACCAGGAATGAGTTTTCATACAAAAACTGTCTATTTCAACTTAATTCGTCCATCTGATTCGAACTTTGTACTTTGCTATGAAGTTCCACCAGGAATGAGTTTTCATGCAAAAACTGTCTATTTAAACTTAATTCGTCCATCCAAAACGAACTTTGTACTTTGCTATGAAGTTCCACCAGGAATGAGTTTTCATGCAAAAACTGTCTATTTCAACTAAATTGATCCATCCAAAACGAACTTTGTACTTTGCTATGAAGTTCCACCAGGAATGAGTTTTTATGCAAAAACTGTCTATTTCAACTAACTTTGTCCATCCAAAACGAACTTTGTACTTTGCTATGAAGTTCCACCAGGAAAGAGTTTTCATGCAAAAACTGTCTATTTCAACTAACTTTGTCCATCTAAAACGAACTTTGTACTTTGCTATGAAGTTCCACCAGGAATGAGTTTTCATGCAAAAACTGTCTATTTCAACTAAATTGATCCATCCAAAACGAACTTTGTACTTTGCTATGAAGTTCCACCAGGAATGAGTTTTCATGCAAAAACTGTCTATTTCAACTAACTTTGTCTATCCAAAACGAACTTTGTACTTTGCTATGAAGTTCCACCAGGAATGAGTTTTCATACAAAAACTGTCTATTTCAACTTAATTCGTCCATCCAAAACGAACTTTGTACTTTGCTATGAAGTTCCACCAGGAATGAGTTTTTATGCAAAAACTGTCTATTTCAACTAACTTTGTCCATCTAAAACGAACTTTGTACTTTGCTATGAAGTTCCACCAGGAATGAGTTTTCATGCAAAAACTGTCAATTTCAACTTAATTCGTCCATCTGATTCGAACTTTGTACTTTGCTATGAAGTTCCACCAGGAATGAGTTTTCATACAAAAACTGTCTATTTCAACTTAATTCGTCCATCCAAAACGAACTTTGTACTTTGCTATGAAGTTCCACCAGGAATGAGTTTTCATGCAAAAACTGTCTATTTCAACTAACTTTGTCCATCCAAAACGAACTTTGTACTTTGCTATGAAGTTCCACCAGGAATGAGTTTTCATACAAAAACTGTCTATTTCAACTTAATTCGTCCATCCAAAACGAACTTTGTACTTTGCTATGAAGTTCCACCAGGAATGAGTTTTCATGCAAAAACTGTCTATTTTAACTAACTTTGTCCATCCAAAACGAACTTTGTACTTTGCTATGAAGTTCCACCAGGAATGAGTTTTCATGCAAAAACTGTCTATTTCAACTAACTTGGTCCATCTAAAACGAACTTTGTACTTTGCTATGAAGTTCCACCAGGAATGAGTTTTCATGCAAAAACTGTCTATTTCAACTAACTTTGTCTATCCAAAACGAACTTTGTACTTTGCTATGAAGTTCCACCAGGAATGAGTTTTCATACAAAAACTGTCTATTTCAACTTAATTCGTCCATCTGATTCGAACTTTGTACTTTGCTATGAAGTTCCACCAGGAATGAGTTTTTATGCAAAAACTGTCTATTTCAACTAACTTTGTCCATCTAAAACGAACTTTGTACTTTGCTATGAAGTTCCACCAGGAATGAGTTTTCATGCAAAAACTGTCTATTTCAACTTAATTCGTCCATCTGATTCGAACTTTGTACTTTGCTATGAAGTTCCACCAGGAATGAGTTTACATGCAAAAACTGTCTATTTCAACTAAATTGATCCATCCAAAACGAACTTTGTACTTTGCTATGAAGTTCCACCAGGAATGAGTTTTCATGCAAAAACTGTCTATTTTAACTTAATTCGTCCATCCGATACGAACTTTGTACTTTGCTATGAAGTTCTACCAGGAATGAGTTTTCATGCAAGAACTGTCTATTTCAACTAAATTGATCCATCCGATACGAACTTTGTACTTTGCTATGAAGTTCCACCAGGAATGAGTTTTCATGCAAAAACTGTCTATTTCAACTAAATTGATCCATCCAAAACGAACTTTGTACTTTGCTATGAAGTTCCACCAGGAATGAGTTTTCATGCAAAAACTGTCTATTTCAACTTAATTCGTCCATCCGATACGAACTTTGTACTTTGCTATGAAGTTCTACCAGGAATGAGTTTTCATGCAAGAACTGTCTATTTCAACTAAATTGATCCATCCAAAACGAACTTTGTACTTTGCTATGAAGTTCCACCAGGAATGAGTTTTCATGCAAAAACTGTCTATTTCAACTTAATTCGTCCATCCGATACGAACTTTGTACTTTGCTATGAAGTTCCACCAGGAATGAGTTTTCATACAAAAACTGTCTATTTCAACTAAATTGATCCATCCAAAACGAACTTTGTACTTTGCTATGAAGTTCCACCAGGAATGAGTTTTCATGCAAAAACTGTCTATTTCAACTAAATTGATCCATCCAAAACGAACTTTGTACTTTGCTATGAAGTTCCACCAGGAATGAGTTTTCATGCAAAAACTGTCTATTTCAACTAAATTGATCCATCCAAAACGAACTTTGTACTTTGCTATGAAGTTCCACCAGGAATGAGTTTTCATGCAAAAACTGTCTATTTCAACTAACTTTGTCCATCCAAAACGAACTTTGTACTTTGCTATGAAGTTCCAGCAGGAATGAGTTTTCATACAAAAACTGTCTATTTCAACTTAATTCGTCCATCCAAAACGAACTTTGTACTTTGCTATGAAGTTCCACCAGGAATGAGTTTTTATGCAAAAACTGTCTATTTCAACTAACTTTGTCCATCTAAAACGAACTTTGTACTTTGCTATGAAGTTCCACCAGGAATGAGTTTTCATGCAAAAACTGTCTATTTCAACTTAATTCGTCCATCTGATTCGAACTTTGTACTTTGCTATGAAGTTCCACCAGGAATGAGTTTTCATACAAAAACTGTCTATTTCAACTTAATTCGTCCATCCAAAACGAACTTTGTACTTTGCTATGAAGTTCCACCAGGAATGAGTTTTCATGCAAAAACTGTCTATTTCAACTAACTTTGTCCATCCAAAACGAACTTTGTACTTTGCTATGAAGTTCCACCAGGAATGAGTTTTCATACAAAAACTGTCTATTTCAACTAAATTGATCCATCCAAAACGAACTTTGTACTTTGCTATGAAGTTCCACCAGGAATGAGTTTTTATGCAAAAACTGTCTATTTCAACTAACTTTGTCCATCCAAAACGAACTTTGTACTTTGCTATGAAGTTCCACCAGGAATGAGTTTTCATGCAAAAACTGTCTATTTCAACTAACTTTGTCCATCTAAAACGAACTTTGTACTTTGCTATGAAGTTCCACCAGGAATGAGTTTTCATGCAAAAACTGTCTATTTCAACTAAATTGATCCATCCAAAACGAACTTTGTACTTTGCTATGAAGTTCCACCAGGAATGAGTTTTTATGCAAAAACTGTCTATTTCAACTAACTTTGTCCATCTAAAACGAACTTTGTACTTTGCTATGAAGTTCCACCAGGAATGAGTTTTCATGCAAAAACTGTCTATTTCAACTAATTTTGTCCATCCGATACGAACTTTGTACTTTGCTATGAAGTTCCACCAGGAATGAGTTTTCATACAAAAACTGTCTATTTCAACTTAATTCGTCCATCCAAAACGAACTTTGTACTTTGCTATGAAGTTCCACCAGGAATGAGTTTTCATGCAAAAACTGTCTATTTCAACTAAATTGATCCATCCAAAACGAACTTTGTACTTTGCTATGAAGTTCCACCAGGAATGAGTTTTTATGCAAAAACTGTCTATTTCAACTAACTTTGTCCATCTAAAACGAACTTTGTACTTTGCTATGAAGTTCCACCAGGAATGAGTTTTCATGCAAAAACTGTCTATTTCAACTAACTTTGTCCATCTAAAACGAACTTTGTACTTTGCTATGAAGTTCCACCAGGAATGAGTTTTCATGCAAAAACTGTCTATTTCAACTTAATTCGTCCATCTGATTCGAACTTTGTACTTTGCTATGAAGTTTCACCAGGAATGAGTTTTTATGCAAAAACTGTCTATTTCAACTAACTTTGTCCATCTAAAACGAACTTTGTACTTTGCTATGAAGTTCCACCAGGAATGAGTTTTCATGCAAAAACTGTCTATTTCAACTTAATTCGTCCATCTGATTCGAACTTTGTACTTTGCTATGAAGTTCCACCAGGAATGAGTTTTCATACAAAAACTGTCTATTTCAACTTAATTCGTCCATCCAAAACGAACTTTGTACTTTGCTATGAAGTTCCACCAGGAATGAGTTTTCATGCAAAAACTGTCTATTTCAACTAACTTTGTCCATCCAAAACGAACTTTGTACTTTGCTATGAAGTTCCACCAGGAATGAGTTTTCATGCAAAAACTGTCTATTTCAACTTAATTCGTCCATCTGATTCGAACTTTGTACTTTGCTATGAAGTTCCACCAGGAATGAGTTTTCATACAAAAACTGTCTATTTCAACTTAATTCGTCCATCCAAAACGAACTTTGTACTTTGCTATGAAGTTCCACCAGGAATGAGTTTTCATACAAAAACTGTCTATTTCAACTAAATTGATCCATCCAAAACGAACTTTGTACTTTGCTATGAAGTTCCACCAGGAATGAGTTTTTATGCAAAAACTGTCTATTTCAACTAACTTTGTCCATCTAAAACGAACTTTGTACTTTGCTATGAAGTTCCACCAGGAATGAGTTTTCATGCAAAAACTGTCTATTTCAACTTAATTCGTCCATCTGATTCGAACTTTGTACTTTGCTATGAAGTTCCACCAGGAATGAGTTTTCATGCAAAAACTGTCTATTTAAACTTAATTCGTCCATCCAAAACGAACTTTGTACTTTGCTATGAAGTTCCACCAGGAATGAGTTTTCATGCAAAAACTGTCTATTTCAACTAAATTGATCCATCCAAAACGAACTTTGTACTTTGCTATGAAGTTCCACCAGGAATGAGTTTTTATGCAAAAACTGTCTATTTCAACTAACTTTGTCCATCTAAAACGAACTTTGTACTTTGCTATGAAGTTCCACCAGGAATGAGTTTTCATACAAAAACTGTCTATTTCAACTTAATTCGTCCATCCAAAACGAACTTTGTACTTTGCTATGAAGTTCCACCAGGAATGAGTTTTCATGCAAAAACTGTCTATTTCAACTAAATTGATCCATCCAAAACGAACTTTGTACTTTGCTATGAAGTTCCACCAGGAATGAGTTTTTATGCAAAAACTGTCTATTTCAACTAACTTTGTCCATCTAAAACGAACTTTGTACTTTGCTATGAAGTTCCACCAGGAATGAGTTTTCATGCAAAAACTGTCTATTTAAACTTAATTCGTCCATCCAAAACGAACTTTGTACTTTGCTATGAAGTTCCACCAGGAATGAGTTTTTATGCAAAAACTGTCTATTTCAACTAACTTTGTCCATCTAAAACGAACTTTGTACTTTGCTATGAAGTTCCACCAGGAATGAGTTTTCATGCAAAAACTGTCAATTTCAACTTAATTCGTCCATCTGATTCGAACTTTGTACTTTGCTATGAAGTTCCACCAGGAATGAGTTTTCATACAAAAACTGTCTATTTCAACTTAATTCGTCCATCCAAAACGAACTTTGTACTTTGCTATGAAGTTCCACCAGGAATGAGTTTTTATGCAAAAACTGTCTATTTTAACTAACTTTGTCCATCCAAAACGAACTTTGTACTTTGCTATGAAGTTCCACCAGGAATGAGTTTTCATGCAAAAACTGTCTATTTCAACTAACTTTGTCCATCCAAAACGAACTTTGTACTTTGCTATGAAGTTCCACCAGGAATGAGTTTTCATGCAAAAACTGTCTATTTCAACTTAATTCGTCCATCTGATTCGAACTTTGTACTTTGCTATGAAGTTCCACCAGGAATGAGTTTTCATACAAAAACTGTCTATTTCAACTTAATTCGTCCATCCAAAACGAACTTTGTACTTTGCTATGAAGTTCCACCAGGAATGAGTTTTCATACAAAAACTGTCTATTTCAACTTAATTCGTCCATCTGATTCGAACTTTGTACTTTGCTATGAAGTTCCACCAGGAATGAGTTTTCATACAAAAACTGTCTATTTCAACTTAATTCGTCCATCCAAAACGAACTTTGTACTTTGCTATGAAGTTCCACCAGGAATGAGTTTTCATACAAAAACTGTCTATTTCAACTTAATTCGTCCATCCAAAACGAACTTTGTACTTTGCTATGAAGTTCCACCAGGAATGAGTTTTTATGCAAAAACTGTCTATTTCAACTAACTTTGTCCATCTAAAACGAACTTTGTACTTTGCTATGAAGTTCCACCAGGAATGAGTTTTCATACAAAAACTGTCTATTTCAACTTAATTCGTCCATCTGATTCGAACTTTGTACTTTGCTATGAAGTTCCACCAGGAATGAGTTTTCATGCAAAAACTGTCTATTTAAACTTAATTCGTCCATCCAAAACGAACTTTGTACTTTGCTATGAAGTTCCACCAGGAATGAGTTTTCATGCAAAAACTGTCTATTTCAACTAAATTGATCCATCCAAAACGAACTTTGTACTTTGCTATGAAGTTCCACCAGGAATGAGTTTTTATGCAAAAACTGTCTATTTCAACTAACTTTGTCCATCCAAAACGAACTTTGTACTTTGCTATGAAGTTCCACCAGGAATGAGTTTTCATGCAAAAACTGTCTATTTCAACTAACTTTGTCCATCTAAAACGAACTTTGTACTTTGCTATGAAGTTCCACCAGGAATGAGTTTTCATGCAAAAACTGTCTATTTCAACTAAATTGATCCATCCAAAACGAACTTTGTACTTTGCTATGAAGTTCCACCAGGAATGAGTTTTCATGCAAAAACTGTCTATTTCAACTAACTTTGTCTATCCAAAACGAACTTTGTACTTTGCTATGAAGTTCCACCAGGAATGAGTTTTCATACAAAAACTGTCTATTTCAACTTAATTCGTCCATCCAAAACGAACTTTGTACTTTGCTATGAAGTTCCACCAGGAATGAGTTTTTATGCAAAAACTGTCTATTTCAACTAACTTTGTCCATCTAAAACGAACTTTGTACTTTGCTATGAAGTTCCACCAGGAATGAGTTTTCATGCAAAAACTGTCAATTTCAACTTAATTCGTCCATCTGATTCGAACTTTGTACTTTGCTATGAAGTTCCACCAGGAATGAGTTTTCATACAAAAACTGTCTATTTCAACTTAATTCGTCCATCCAAAACGAACTTTGTACTTTGCTATGAAGTTCCACCAGGAATGAGTTTTCATGCAAAAACTGTCTATTTCAACTAACTTTGTCCATCCAAAACGAACTTTGTACTTTGCTATGAAGTTCCACCAGGAATGAGTTTTCATACAAAAACTGTCTATTTCAACTTAATTCGTCCATCCAAAACGAACTTTGTACTTTGCTATGAAGTTCCACCAGGAATGAGTTTTTATGCAAAAACTGTCTATTTTAACTAACTTTGTCCATCCAAAACGAACTTTGTACTTTGCTATGAAGTTCCACCAGGAATGAGTTTTCATGCAAAAACTGTCTATTTCAACTAACTTTGTCCATCTAAAACGAACTTTGTACTTTGCTATGAAGTTCCACCAGGAATGAGTTTTCATGCAAAAACTGTCTATTTCAACTAACTTTGTCTATCCAAAACGAACTTTGTACTTTGCTATGAAGTTCCACCAGGAATGAGTTTTCATACAAAAACTGTCTATTTCAACTTAATTCGTCCATCTGATTCGAACTTTGTACTTTGCTATGAAGTTCCACCAGGAATGAGTTTTTATGCAAAAACTGTCTATTTCAACTAACTTTGTCCATCTAAAACGAACTTTGTACTTTGCTATGAAGTTCCACCAGGAATGAGTTTTCATGCAAAAACTGTCTATTTCAACTTAATTCGTCCATCTGATTCGAACTTTGTACTTTGCTATGAAGTTCCACCAGGAATGAGTTTACATGCAAAAACTGTCTATTTCAACTAAATTGATCCATCCAAAACGAACTTTGTACTTTGCTATGAAGTTCCACCAGGAATGAGTTTTCATGCAAAAACTGTCTATTTTAACTTAATTCGTCCATCCGATACGAACTTTGTACTTTGCTATGAAGTTCTACCAGGAATGAGTTTTCATGCAAGAACTGTCTATTTCAACTAAATTGATCCATCCGATACGAACTTTGTACTTTGCTATGAAGTTCCACCAGGAATGAGTTTTCATGCAAAAACTGTCTATTTCAACTAAATTGATCCATCCAAAACGAACTTTGTACTTTGCTATGAAGTTCCACCAGGAATGAGTTTTCATGCAAAAACTGTCTATTTCAACTTAATTCGTCCATCCGATACGAACTTTGTACTTTGCTATGAAGTTCTACCAGGAATGAGTTTTCATGCAAGAACTGTCTATTTCAACTAAATTGATCCATCCAAAACGAACTTTGTACTTTGCTATGAAGTTCCACCAGGAATGAGTTTTCATGCAAAAACTGTCTATTTCAACTTAATTCGTCCATCCGATACGAACTTTGTACTTTGCTATGAAGTTCCACCAGGAATGAGTTTTCATACAAAAACTGTCTATTTCAACTAAATTGATCCATCCAAAACGAACTTTGTACTTTGCTATGAAGTTCCACCAGGAATGAGTTTTCATGCAAAAACTGTCTATTTCAACTAAATTGATCCATCCAAAACGAACTTTGTACTTTGCTATGAAGTTCCACCAGGAATGAGTTTTCATGCAAAAACTGTCTATTTCAACTAAATTGATCCATCCAAAACGAACTTTGTACTTTGCTATGAAGTTCCACCAGGAATGAGTTTTCATGCAAAAACTGTCTATTTCAACTAACTTTGTCCATCCAAAACGAACTTTGTACTTTGCTATGAAGTTCCAGCAGGAATGAGTTTTCATACAAAAACTGTCTATTTCAACTTAATTCGTCCATCCAAAACGAACTTTGTACTTTGCTATGAAGTTCCACCAGGAATGAGTTTTTATGCAAAAACTGTCTATTTCAACTAACTTTGTCCATCTAAAACGAACTTTGTACTTTGCTATGAAGTTCCACCAGGAATGAGTTTTCATGCAAAAACTGTCTATTTCAACTTAATTCGTCCATCTGATTCGAACTTTGTACTTTGCTATGAAGTTCCACCAGGAATGAGTTTTCATACAAAAACTGTCTATTTCAACTTAATTCGTCCATCCAAAACGAACTTTGTACTTTGCTATGAAGTTCCACCAGGAATGAGTTTTCATGCAAAAACTGTCTATTTCAACTAACTTTGTCCATCCAAAACGAACTTTGTACTTTGCTATGAAGTTCCACCAGGAATGAGTTTTCATACAAAAACTGTCTATTTCAACTAAATTGATCCATCCAAAACGAACTTTGTACTTTGCTATGAAGTTCCACCAGGAATGAGTTTTTATGCAAAAACTGTCTATTTCAACTAACTTTGTCCATCCAAAACGAACTTTGTACTTTGCTATGAAGTTCCACCAGGAATGAGTTTTCATGCAAAAACTGTCTATTTCAACTAACTTTGTCCATCTAAAACGAACTTTGTACTTTGCTATGAAGTTCCACCAGGAATGAGTTTTCATGCAAAAACTGTCTATTTCAACTAAATTGATCCATCCAAAACGAACTTTGTACTTTGCTATGAAGTTCCACCAGGAATGAGTTTTCATGCAAAAACTGTCTATTTCAACTTAATTCGTCCATCTGATTCGAACTTTGTACTTTGCTATGAAGTTCCACCAGGAATGAGTTTTCATACAAAAACTGTCTATTTCAACTTAATTCGTCCATCCAAAACGAACTTTGTACTTTGCTATGAAGTTCCACCAGGAATGAGTTTTTATGCAAAAACTGTCTATTTCAACTAACTTTGTCCATCTAAAACGAACTTTGTACTTTGCTATGAAGTTCCACCAGGAATGAGTTTTCATGCAAAAACTGTCAAATTCAACTTAATTCGGCCATCTGATTCGAACTTTGTACTTTGCTATGAAGTTCCACCAGGAATGAGTTTTCATACAAAAACTGTCTATTTCAACTTAATTCGTCCATCCAAAACGAACTTTGTACTTTGCTATGAAGTTCCACCAGGAATGAGTTTTCATGCAAAAACTGTCTATTTCAACTAACTTTGTCTATCCAAAACGAACTTTGTACTTTGCTATGAAGTTCCACCAGGAATGAATTTTCATACAAAAACTGTCTATTTCAACTTAATTCGTCCATCCAAAACGAACTTTGTACTTTGCTATGAAGTTCCACCAGGAATGAGTTTTTATGCAAAAACTGTCTATTTCAACTAACTTTGTCTATCCAAAACGAACTTTGTACTTTGCTATGAAGTTCCACCAGGAATGAGTTTTCATACAAAAACTGTCTATTTCAACTAAATTGATCCATCCAAAACGAACTTTGTACTTTGCTATGAAGTTCCACCAGGAATGAGTTTTTATGCAAAAACTGTCTATTTTAACTAAATTGATCCATCCAAAACGAACTTTGTACTTTGCTATGAAGTTCCACCAGGAATGAGTTTTCATGCAAAAACTGTCTATTTCAACTAAATTGATCCATCCAAAACGAACTTTGTACTTTGCTATGAAGTTCCACCAGGAATGAGTTTTCATGCAAAAACTGTCTATTTCAACTAACTTTGTCCATCCAAAACGAACTTTGTACTTTGCTATGAAGTTCCACCAGGAATGAGTTTTCATACAAAAACTGTCTATTTCAACTTAATTCGTCCATCCGATACGAACTTTGTACTTTGCTATGTAGTTCTACCAGGAATGAGTTTTCATGCAAAAACTGTCTATTTCAACTAAATTGATCCATCCAAAACGAACTTTGTACTTTGCTATGAAGTTCCACCAGGAATGAGTTTTTATGCAAAAACTGTCTATTTCAACTAATTTCGTCCATCCGATACGAACTTTGTACTTTGCTATGAAGTTCTACCAGGAATGTGTTACCATGCAAAAACTGTCTATTTCAACTAATTTTGTCCATCCGATACGAACTTTGTACTTTGCTATGAAGTTCCACCAGGAATGAGTTTTCATACAAAAACTGTCTATTTCAACTTAATTCGTCCATCCAAAACGAACTTTGTACTTTGCTATGAAGTTCCACCAGGAATGAGTTTTCATGCAAAAACTGTCTATTTCAACTAAATTGATCCATCCAAAACGAACTTTGTACTTTGCTATGAAGTTCCACCAGGAATGAGTTTTCATACAAAAACTGTCTATTTCAACTAAATTGATCCATCCAAAACGAACTTTGTACTTTGCTATGAAGTTCCACCAGGAATGAGTTTTTATGCAAAAACTGTCTATTTCAACTAACTTTGTCCATCCAAAACGAACTTTGTACTTTGCTATGAAGTTCCACCAGGAATGAGTTTTCATACAAAAACTGTCTATTTCAACTAAATTGATCCATCCAAAACGAACTTTGTACTTTGCTATGAAGTTCCACCAGGAATGAGTTTTTATGCAAAAACTGTCTATTTCAACTAACTTTGTCCATCCAAAACGAACTTTGTACTTTGCTATGAAGTTCCACCAGGAATGAGTTTTCATGCAAAAACTGTCTATTTCAACTAACTTTGTCCATCTAAAACGAACTTTGTACTTTGCTATGAAGTTCCACCAGGAATGAGTTTTCATGCAAAAACTGTCTATTTCAACTAAATTGATCCATCCAAAACGAACTTTGTACTTTGCTATGAAGTTCCACCAGGAATGAGTTTTCATGCAAAAACTGTCTATTTCAACTTAATTCGTCCATCTGATTCGAACTTTGTACTTTGCTATGAAGTTCCACCAGGAATGAGTTTTCACACAAAAACTGTCTATTTCAACTTAATTCGTCCATCCAAAACGAACTTTGTACTTTGCTATGAAGTTCCACCAGGAATGAGTTTTTATGCAAAAACTGTCTATTTCAACTAACTTTGTCCATCCAAAACGAACTTTGTACTTTGCTATGAAGTTCCACCAGGAATGAGTTTTCATGCAAAAACTGTCTATTTCAACTAACTTTGTCCATCCAAAACGAACTTTGTACTTTGCTATGAAGTTCCACCAGGAATGAGTTTTCATACAAAAACTGTCTATTTCAACTTAATTCGTCCATCCAAAACGAACTTTGTACTTTGCTATGAAGTTCCACCAGGAATGAGTTTTTATGCAAAAACTGTCTATTTTAACTAACTTTGTCCATCCAAAACGAACTTTGTACTTTGCTATGAAGTTCCACCAGGAATGAGTTTTCATGCAAAAACTGTCTATTTCAACTAACTTTGTCCATCCAAAACGAACTTTGTACTTTGCTATGAAGTTCCACCAGGAATGAGTTTTCATGCAAAAACTGTCTATTTCAACTTAATTCGTCCATCTGATTCGAACTTTGTACTTTGCTATGAAGTTCCACCAGGAATGAGTTTTCATACAAAAACTGTCTATTTCAACTTAATTCGTCCATCCAAAACGAACTTTGTACTTTGCTATGAAGTTCCACCAGGAATGAGTTTTCATACAAAAACTGTCTATTTCAACTTAATTCGTCCATCTGATTCGAACTTTGTACTTTGCTATGAAGTTCCACCAGGAATGAGTTTTCATACAAAAACTGTCTATTTCAACTTAATTCGTCCATCCAAAACGAACTTTGTACTTTGCTATGAAGTTCCACCAGGAATGAGTTTTCATACAAAAACTGTCTATTTCAACTTAATTCGTCCATCCAAAACGAACTTTGTACTTTGCTATGAAGTTCCACCAGGAATGAGTTTTTATGCAAAAACTGTCTATTTCAACTAACTTTGTCCATCTAAAACGAACTTTGTACTTTGCTATGAAGTTCCACCAGGAATGAGTTTTCATACAAAAACTGTCTATTTCAACTTAATTCGTCCATCTGATTCGAACTTTGTACTTTGCTATGAAGTTCCACCAGGAATGAGTTTTCATGCAAAAACTGTCTATTTAAACTTAATTCGTCCATCCAAAACGAACTTTGTACTTTGCTATGAAGTTCCACCAGGAATGAGTTTTCATGCAAAAACTGTCTATTTCAACTAAATTGATCCATCCAAAACGAACTTTGTACTTTGCTATGAAGTTCCACCAGGAATGAGTTTTTATGCAAAAACTGTCTATTTCAACTAACTTTGTCCATCCAAAACGAACTTTGTACTTTGCTATGAAGTTCCACCAGGAATGAGTTTTCATGCAAAAACTGTCTATTTCAACTAACTTTGTCCATCTAAAACGAACTTTGTACTTTGCTATGAAGTTCCACCAGGAATGAGTTTTCATGCAAAAACTGTCTATTTCAACTAAATTGATCCATCCAAAACGAACTTTGTACTTTGCTATGAAGTTCCACCAGGAATGAGTTTTCATGCAAAAACTGTCTATTTCAACTAACTTTGTCTATCCAAAACGAACTTTGTACTTTGCTATGAAGTTCCACCAGGAATGAGTTTTCATACAAAAACTGTCTATTTCAACTTAATTCGTCCATCCAAAACGAACTTTGTACTTTGCTATGAAGTTCCACCAGGAATGAGTTTTTATGCAAAAACTGTCTATTTCAACTAACTTTGTCCATCTAAAACGAACTTTGTACTTTGCTATGAAGTTCCACCAGGAATGAGTTTTCATGCAAAAACTGTCAATTTCAACTTAATTCGTCCATCTGATTCGAACTTTGTACTTTGCTATGAAGTTCCACCAGGAATGAGTTTTCATACAAAAACTGTCTATTTCAACTTAATTCGTCCATCCAAAACGAACTTTGTACTTTGCTATGAAGTTCCACCAGGAATGAGTTTTCATGCAAAAACTGTCTATTTCAACTAACTTTGTCCATCCAAAACGAACTTTGTACTTTGCTATGAAGTTCCACCAGGAATGAGTTTTCATACAAAAACTGTCTATTTCAACTTAATTCGTCCATCCAAAACGAACTTTGTACTTTGCTATGAAGTTCCACCAGGAATGAGTTTTTATGCAAAAACTGTCTATTTTAACTAACTTTGTCCATCCAAAACGAACTTTGTACTTTGCTATGAAGTTCCACCAGGAATGAGTTTTCATGCAAAAACTGTCTATTTCAACTAACTTTGTCCATCTAAAACGAACTTTGTACTTTGCTATGAAGTTCCACCAGGAATGAGTTTTCATGCAAAAACTGTCTATTTCAACTAACTTTGTCTATCCAAAACGAACTTTGTACTTTGCTATGAAGTTCCACCAGGAATGAGTTTTCATACAAAAACTGTCTATTTCAACTTAATTCGTCCATCTGATTCGAACTTTGTACTTTGCTATGAAGTTCCACCAGGAATGAGTTTTTATGCAAAAACTGTCTATTTCAACTAACTTTGTCCATCTAAAACGAACTTTGTACTTTGCTATGAAGTTCCACCAGGAATGAGTTTTCATGCAAAAACTGTCTATTTCAACTTAATTCGTCCATCTGATTCGAACTTTGTACTTTGCTATGAAGTTCCACCAGGAATGAGTTTACATGCAAAAACTGTCTATTTCAACTAAATTGATCCATCCAAAACGAACTTTGTACTTTGCTATGAAGTTCCACCAGGAATGAGTTTTCATGCAAAAACTGTCTATTTTAACTTAATTCGTCCATCCGATACGAACTTTGTACTTTGCTATGAAGTTCTACCAGGAATGAGTTTTCATGCAAGAACTGTCTATTTCAACTAAATTGATCCATCCGATACGAACTTTGTACTTTGCTATGAAGTTCCACCAGGAATGAGTTTTCATGCAAAAACTGTCTATTTCAACTAAATTGATCCATCCAAAACGAACTTTGTACTTTGCTATGAAGTTCCACCAGGAATGAGTTTTCATGCAAAAACTGTCTATTTCAACTTAATTCGTCCATCCGATACGAACTTTGTACTTTGCTATGAAGTTCTACCAGGAATGAGTTTTCATGCAAGAACTGTCTATTTCAACTAAATTGATCCATCCAAAACGAACTTTGTACTTTGCTATGAAGTTCCACCAGGAATGAGTTTTCATGCAAAAACTGTCTATTTCAACTTAATTCGTCCATCCGATACGAACTTTGTACTTTGCTATGAAGTTCCACCAGGAATGAGTTTTCATACAAAAACTGTCTATTTCAACTAAATTGATCCATCCAAAACGAACTTTGTACTTTGCTATGAAGTTCCACCAGGAATGAGTTTTCATGCAAAAACTGTCTATTTCAACTAAATTGATCCATCCAAAACGAACTTTGTACTTTGCTATGAAGTTCCACCAGGAATGAGTTTTCATGCAAAAACTGTCTATTTCAACTAAATTGATCCATCCAAAACGAACTTTGTACTTTGCTATGAAGTTCCACCAGGAATGAGTTTTCATGCAAAAACTGTCTATTTCAACTAACTTTGTCCATCCAAAACGAACTTTGTACTTTGCTATGAAGTTCCAGCAGGAATGAGTTTTCATACAAAAACTGTCTATTTCAACTTAATTCGTCCATCCAAAACGAACTTTGTACTTTGCTATGAAGTTCCACCAGGAATGAGTTTTTATGCAAAAACTGTCTATTTCAACTAACTTTGTCCATCTAAAACGAACTTTGTACTTTGCTATGAAGTTCCACCAGGAATGAGTTTTCATGCAAAAACTGTCTATTTCAACTTAATTCGTCCATCTGATTCGAACTTTGTACTTTGCTATGAAGTTCCACCAGGAATGAGTTTTCATACAAAAACTGTCTATTTCAACTTAATTCGTCCATCCAAAACGAACTTTGTACTTTGCTATGAAGTTCCACCAGGAATGAGTTTTCATGCAAAAACTGTCTATTTCAACTAACTTTGTCCATCCAAAACGAACTTTGTACTTTGCTATGAAGTTCCACCAGGAATGAGTTTTCATACAAAAACTGTCTATTTCAACTAAATTGATCCATCCAAAACGAACTTTGTACTTTGCTATGAAGTTCCACCAGGAATGAGTTTTTATGCAAAAACTGTCTATTTCAACTAACTTTGTCCATCCAAAATG
Organism: Anopheles moucheti; assembly: GCF_943734755.1. Classification (NCBI taxonomy): domain Eukaryota; kingdom Metazoa; phylum Arthropoda; class Insecta; order Diptera; family Culicidae; genus Anopheles; species Anopheles moucheti. The sequence goes on from NW_026453712.1 coordinate 35,891, forward strand.
AACTTTGTACTTTGCTATGAAGTTCCACCAGGAATGAGTTTTCATGCAAAAACTGTCTATTTCAACTAACTTTGTCCATCTAAAACGAACTTTGTACTTTGCTATGAAGTTCCACCAGGAATGAGTTTTCATGCAAAAACTGTCTATTTCAACTAAATTGATCCATCCAAAACGAACTTTGTACTTTGCTATGAAGTTCCACCAGGAATGAGTTTTCATGCAAAAACTGTCTATTTCAACTTAATTCGTCCATCTGATTCGAACTTTGTACTTTGCTATGAAGTTCCACCAGGAATGAGTTTTCATACAAAAACTGTCTATTTCAACTTAATTCGTCCATCCAAAACGAACTTTGTACTTTGCTATGAAGTTCCACCAGGAATGAGTTTTTATGCAAAAACTGTCTATTTCAACTAACTTTGTCCATCTAAAACGAACTTTGTACTTTGCTATGAAGTTCCACCAGGAATGAGTTTTCATGCAAAAACTGTCAAATTCAACTTAATTCGGCCATCTGATTCGAACTTTGTACTTTGCTATGAAGTTCCACCAGGAATGAGTTTTCATACAAAAACTGTCTATTTCAACTTAATTCGTCCATCCAAAACGAACTTTGTACTTTGCTATGAAGTTCCACCAGGAATGAGTTTTCATGCAAAAACTGTCTATTTCAACTAACTTTGTCTATCCAAAACGAACTTTGTACTTTGCTATGAAGTTCCACCAGGAATGAATTTTCATACAAAAACTGTCTATTTCAACTTAATTCGTCCATCCAAAACGAACTTTGTACTTTGCTATGAAGTTCCACCAGGAATGAGTTTTTATGCAAAAACTGTCTATTTCAACTAACTTTGTCTATCCAAAACGAACTTTGTACTTTGCTATGAAGTTCCACCAGGAATGAGTTTTCATACAAAAACTGTCTATTTCAACTAAATTGATCCATCCAAAACGAACTTTGTACTTTGCTATGAAGTTCCACCAGGAATGAGTTTTTATGCAAAAACTGTCTATTTTAACTAAATTGATCCATCCAAAACGAACTTTGTACTTTGCTATGAAGTTCCACCAGGAATGAGTTTTCATGCAAAAACTGTCTATTTCAACTAAATTGATCCATCCAAAACGAACTTTGTACTTTGCTATGAAGTTCCACCAGGAATGAGTTTTCATGCAAAAACTGTCTATTTCAACTAACTTTGTCCATCCAAAACGAACTTTGTACTTTGCTATGAAGTTCCACCAGGAATGAGTTTTCATACAAAAACTGTCTATTTCAACTTAATTCGTCCATCCGATACGAACTTTGTACTTTGCTATGTAGTTCTACCAGGAATGAGTTTTCATGCAAAAACTGTCAATTTCAACTTAATTCGTCCATCTGATTCGAACTTTGTACTTTGCTATGAAGTTCCACCAGGAATGAGTTTTCATACAAAAACTGTCTATTTCAACTTAATTCGTCCATCCAAAACGAACTTTGTACTTTGCTATGAAGTTCCACCAGGAATGTGTTTTCATGCAAAAACTGTCTATTTCAACTAACTTTGTCCATCCAAAACGAACTTTGTACTTTGCTATGAAGTTCCACCAGGAATGAGTTTTCATACAAAAACTGTCTATTTCAACTTAATTCGTCCATCCAAAACGAACTTTGTACTTTGCTATGAAGTTCCACCAGGAATGAGTTTTTATGCAAAAACTGTCTATTTTAACTAACTTTGTCCATCCAAAACGAACTTTGTACTTTGCTATGAAGTTCCACCAGGAATGAGTTTTCATGCAAAAACTGTCTATTTCAACTAACTTTGTCCATCTAAAACGAACTTTGTACTTTGCTATGAAGTTCCACCAGGAATGAGTTTTCATGCAAAAACTGTCTATTTCAACTAACTTTGTCTATCCAAAACGAACTTTGTACTTTGCTATGAAGTTCCACCAGGAATGAGTTTTCATACAAAAACTGTCTATTTCAACTTAATTCGTCCATCTGATTCGAACTTTGTACTTTGCTATGAAGTTCCACCAGGAATGAGTTTTTATGCAAAAACTGTCTATTTCAACTAACTTTGTCCATCTAAAACGAACTTTGTACTTTGCTATGAAGTTCCACCAGGAATGAGTTTTCATGCAAAAACTGTCTATTTCAACTTAATTCGTCCATCTGATTCGAACTTTGTACTTTGCTATGAAGTTCCACCAGGAATGAGTTTACATGCAAAAACTGTCTATTTCAACTAAATTGATCCATCCAAAACGAACTTTGTACTTTGCTATGAAGTTCCACCAGGAATGAGTTTTCATGCAAAAACTGTCTATTTTAACTTAATTCGTCCATCCGATACGAACTTTGTACTTTGCTATGAAGTTCTACCAGGAATGAGTTTTCATGCAAGAACTGTCTATTTCAACTAAATTGATCCATCCGATACGAACTTTGTACTTTGCTATGAAGTTCCACCAGGAATGAGTTTTCATGCAAAAACTGTCTATTTCAACTAAATTGATCCATCCAAAACGAACTTTGTACTTTGCTATGAAGTTCCACCAGGAATGAGTTTTCATGCAAAAACTGTCTATTTCAACTTAATTCGTCCATCCGATACGAACTTTGTACTTTGCTATGAAGTTCTACCAGGAATGAGTTTTCATGCAAGAACTGTCTATTTCAACTAAATTGATCCATCCAAAACGAACTTTGTACTTTGCTATGAAGTTCCACCAGGAATGAGTTTTCATGCAAAAACTGTCTATTTCAACTTAATTCGTCCATCCGATACGAACTTTGTACTTTGCTATGAAGTTCCACCAGGAATGAGTTTTCATACAAAAACTGTCTATTTCAACTAAATTGATCCATCCAAAACGAACTTTGTACTTTGCTATGAAGTTCCACCAGGAATGAGTTTTCATGCAAAAACTGTCTATTTCAACTAAATTGATCCATCCAAAACGAACTTTGTACTTTGCTATGAAGTTCCACCAGGAATGAGTTTTCATGCAAAAACTGTCTATTTCAACTAAATTGATCCATCCAAAACGAACTTTGTACTTTGCTATGAAGTTCCACCAGGAATGAGTTTTCATGCAAAAACTGTCTATTTCAACTAACTTTGTCCATCCAAAACGAACTTTGTACTTTGCTATGAAGTTCCAGCAGGAATGAGTTTTCATACAAAAACTGTCTATTTCAACTTAATTCGTCCATCCAAAACGAACTTTGTACTTTGCTATGAAGTTCCACCAGGAATGAGTTTTTATGCAAAAACTGTCTATTTCAACTAACTTTGTCCATCTAAAACGAACTTTGTACTTTGCTATGAAGTTCCACCAGGAATGAGTTTTCATGCAAAAACTGTCTATTTCAACTTAATTCGTCCATCTGATTCGAACTTTGTACTTTGCTATGAAGTTCCACCAGGAATGAGTTTTCATACAAAAACTGTCTATTTCAACTTAATTCGTCCATCCAAAACGAACTTTGTACTTTGCTATGAAGTTCCACCAGGAATGAGTTTTCATGCAAAAACTGTCTATTTCAACTAACTTTGTCCATCCAAAACGAACTTTGTACTTTGCTATGAAGTTCCACCAGGAATGAGTTTTCATACAAAAACTGTCTATTTCAACTAAATTGATCCATCCAAAACGAACTTTGTACTTTGCTATGAAGTTCCACCAGGAATGAGTTTTTATGCAAAAACTGTCTATTTCAACTAACTTTGTCCATCCAAAATGAACTTTGTACTTTGCTATGAAGTTCCACCAGGAATGAGTTTTCATGCAAAAACTGTCTATTTCAACTAACTTTGTCCATCTAAAACGAACTTTGTACTTTGCTATGAAGTTCCACCAGGAATGAGTTTTCATGCAAAAACTGTCTATTTCAACTAAATTGATCCATCCAAAACGAACTTTGTACTTTGCTATGAAGTTCCACCAGGAATGAGTTTTCATGCAAAAACTGTCTATTTCAACTTAATTCGTCCATCTGATTCGAACTTTGTACTTTGCTATGAAGTTCCACCAGGAATGAGTTTTCATACAAAAACTGTCTATTTCAACTTAATTCGTCCATCCAAAACGAACTTTGTACTTTGCTATGAAGTTCCACCAGGAATGAGTTTTTATGCAAAAACTGTCTATTTCAACTAACTTTGTCCATCTAAAACGAACTTTGTACTTTGCTATGAAGTTCCACCAGGAATGAGTTTTCATGCAAAAACTGTCAAATTCAACTTAATTCGGCCATCTGATTCGAACTTTGTACTTTGCTATGAAGTTCCACCAGGAATGAGTTTTCATACAAAAACTGTCTATTTCAACTTAATTCGTCCATCCAAAACGAACTTTGTACTTTGCTATGAAGTTCCACCAGGAATGAGTTTTCATGCAAAAACTGTCTATTTCAACTAACTTTGTCTATCCAAAACGAACTTTGTACTTTGCTATGAAGTTCCACCAGGAATGAATTTTCATACAAAAACTGTCTATTTCAACTTAATTCGTCCATCCAAAACGAACTTTGTACTTTGCTATGAAGTTCCACCAGGAATGAGTTTTTATGCAAAAACTGTCTATTTCAACTAACTTTGTCTATCCAAAACGAACTTTGTACTTTGCTATGAAGTTCCACCAGGAATGAGTTTTCATACAAAAACTGTCTATTTCAACTAAATTGATCCATCCAAAACGAACTTTGTACTTTGCTATGAAGTTCCACCAGGAATGAGTTTTTATGCAAAAACTGTCTATTTTAACTAAATTGATCCATCCAAAACGAACTTTGTACTTTGCTATGAAGTTCCACCAGGAATGAGTTTTCATGCAAAAACTGTCTATTTCAACTAAATTGATCCATCCAAAACGAACTTTGTACTTTGCTATGAAGTTCCACCAGGAATGAGTTTTCATGCAAAAACTGTCTATTTCAACTAACTTTGTCCATCCAAAACGAACTTTGTACTTTGCTATGAAGTTCCACCAGGAATGAGTTTTCATACAAAAACTGTCTATTTCAACTTAATTCGTCCATCCGATACGAACTTTGTACTTTGCTATGTAGTTCTACCAGGAATGAGTTTTCATGCAAAAACTGTCTATTTCAACTAAATTGATCCATCCAAAACGAACTTTGTACTTTGCTATGAAGTTCCACCAGGAATGAGTTTTTATGCAAAAACTGTCTATTTCAACTAATTTCGTCCATCCGATACGAACTTTGTACTTTGCTATGAAGTTCTACCAGGAATGTGTTACCATGCAAAAACTGTCTATTTCAACTAATTTTGTCCATCCGATACGAACTTTGTACTTTGCTATGAAGTTCCACCAGGAATGAGTTTTCATACAAAAACTGTCTATTTCAACTTAATTCGTCCATCCAAAACGAACTTTGTACTTTGCTATGAAGTTCCACCAGGAATGAGTTTTCATGCAAAAACTGTCTATTTCAACTAAATTGATCCATCCAAAACGAACTTTGTACTTTGCTATGAAGTTCCACCAGGAATGAGTTTTCATACAAAAACTGTCTATTTCAACTAAATTGATCCATCCAAAACGAACTTTGTACTTTGCTATGAAGTTCCACCAGGAATGAGTTTTTATGCAAAAACTGTCTATTTCAACTAACTTTGTCCATCCAAAACGAACTTTGTACTTTGCTATGAAGTTCCACCAGGAATGAGTTTTCATACAAAAACTGTCTATTTCAGCTAAATTGATCCATCCAAAACGAACTTTGTACTTTGCTATGAAGTTCCACCAGGAATGAGTTTTTATGCAAAAACTGTCTATTTCAACTAACTTTGTCCATCCAAAACGAACTTTGTACTTTGCTATGAAGTTCCACCAGGAATGAGTTTTCATGCAAAAACTGTCTATTTCAACTAACTTTGTCCATCTAAAACGAACTTTGTACTTTGCTATGAAGTTCCACCAGGAATGAGTTTTCATGCAAAAACTGTCTATTTCAACTAAATTGATCCATCCAAAACGAACTTTGTACTTTGCTATGAAGTTCCACCAGGAATGAGTTTTCATGCAAAAACTGTCTATTTCAACTTAATTCGTCCATCTGATTCGAACTTTGTACTTTGCTATGAAGTTCCACCAGGAATGAGTTTTCATACAAAAACTGTCTATTTCAACTTAATTCGTCCATCCAAAACGAACTTTGTACTTTGCTATGAAGTTCCACCAGGAATGAGTTTTTATGCAAAAACTGTCTATTTCAACTAACTTTGTCCATCTAAAACGAACTTTGTACTTTGCTATGAAGTTCCACCAGGAATGAGTTTTCATGCAAAAACTGTCTATTTCAACTAACTTTGTCCATCTAAAACGAACTTTGTACTTTGCTATGAAGTTCTACCAGGAATGAGTTTTCATGCAAAAACTGTCTATTTCAACTAACTTTGTCTATCCAAAACGAACTTTGTACTTTGCTATGAAGTTCCACCAGGAATGAGTTTTCATACAAAAACTGTCTATTTCAACTTAATTCGTCCATCTGATTCGAACTTTGTACTTTGCTATGAAGTTCCACCAGGAATGAGTTTTTATGCAAAAACTGTCTATTTCAACTAACTTTGTCCATCTAAAACGAACTTTGTACTTTGCTATGAAGTTCCACCAGGAATGAGTTTTCATGCAAAAACTGTCTATTTCAACTTAATTCGTCCATCTGATTCGAACTTTGTACTTTGCTATGAAGTTCCACCAGGAATGAGTTTTCATGCAAAAACTGTCTATTTCAACTAAATTGATCCATCCAAAACGAACTTTGTACTTTGCTATGAAGTTCCACCAGGAATGAGTTTTCATGCAAAAACTGTCTATTTCAACTTAATTCGTCCATCCGATACGAACTTTGTACTTTGCTATGAAGTTCTACCAGGAATGAGTTTTCATGCAAGAACTGTCTATTTCAACTAAATTGATCCATCCGATACGAACTTTGTACTTTGCTATGAAGTTCCACCAGGAATGAGTTTTCATGCAAAAACTGTCTATTTCAACTAAATTGATCCATCCAAAACGAACTTTGTACTTTGCTATGAAGTTCCACCAGGAATGAGTTTTCATGCAAAAACTGTCTATTTCAACTTAATTCGTCCATCCGATACGAACTTTGTACTTTGCTATGAAGTTCTACCAGGAATGAGTTTTCATGCAAGAACTGTCTATTTCAACTAAATTGATCCATCCAAAACGAACTTTGTACTTTGCTATGAAGTTCCACCAGGAATGAGTTTTCATGCAAAAACTGTCTATTTCAACTTAATTCGTCCATCCAAAACGAACTTTGTACTTTGCTATGAAGTTCCACCAGGAATGAGTTTTCATGCAAAAACTGTCTATTTCAACTAACTTTGTCCATCCAAAACGAACTTTGTACTTTGCTATGAAGTTCCACCAGGAATGAGTTTTCATACAAAAACTGTTAATTTCAACTTAATTCGTCCATCCAAAACGAACTTTGTACTTTGCTATGAAGTTCCACCAGGAATGAGTTTTTATGCAAAAACTGTCTATTTCAACTAACTTTGTCCATCTAAAACGAACTTTGTACTTTGCTATGAAGTTCCACCAGGAATGAGTTTTCATGCAAAAACTGTCTATTTCAACTTAATTCGTCCATCTGATTCGAACTTTGTACTTTGCTATGAAGTTCCACCAGGAATGAGTTTTCATGCAAAAACTGTCTATTTCAACTTAATTCGTCCATCCAAAACGAACTTTGTACTTTGCTATGAAGTTCCACCAGGAATGAGTTTTCATGCAAAAACTGTCTATTTCAACTAACTTTGTCCATCCAAAACGAACTTTGTACTTTGCTATGAAGTTCCACCAGGAATGAGTTTTCATGCAAAAACTGTCTATTTCAACTAACTTTGTCCATCCAAAACGAACTTTGTACTTTGCTATGAAGTTCCACCAGGAATGAGTTTTCATGCAAAAACTGTCTATTTCAACTTAATTCGTCCATCTGATTCGAACTTTGTACTTTGCTATGAAGTTCCACCAGGAATGAGTTTTCATGCAAAAACTGTCTATTTCAACTAACTTTGTCCATCCAAAACGAACTTTGTACTTTGCTATGAAGTTCCACCAGGAATGAGTTTTCATGCAAAAACTGTCTATTTCAACTAAATTGATCCATCCAAAACGAACTTTGTACTTTGCTATGAAGTTCCACCAGGAATGAGTTTTCATGCAAAAACTGTCTATTTCAACTAACTTTGTCCATCTAAAACGAACTTTGTACTTTGCTATGAAGTTCCACCAGGAATGAGTTTTCATGCAAAAACTGTCTATTTCAACTAAATTGATCCATCCAAAACGAACTTTGTACTTTGCTATGAAGTTCCACCAGGAATGAGTTTTTATGCAAAAACTGTCTATTTCAACTAACTTTGTCCATCTAAAACGAACTTTGTACTTTGCTATGAAGTTCCACCAGGAATGAGTTTTCATGCAAAAACTGTCTATTTCAACTAACTTTGTCCATCTAAAACGAACTTTGTACTTTGCTATGAAGTTCCACCAGGAATGAGTTTTCATGCAAAAACTGTCTATTTCAACTAAATTGATCCATCCAAAACGAACTTTGTACTTTGCTATGAAGTTCCACCAGGAATGAGTTTTCATGCAAAAACTGTCTATTTCAACTAACTTTGTCCAGCCAAAACGAACTTTGTACTTTGCTATGAAGTTCCACCAGGAATGAGTTTTCATGCAAAAACTGTCTATTTCAACTTAATTCGTCCATCTGATTCGAACTTTGTACTTTGCTATGAAGTTCCACCAGGAATGAGTTTTCATACAAAAACTGTCTATTTCAACTTAATTCGTCCATCCAAAACGAACTTTGTACTTTGCTATGAAGTTCCACCAGGAATGAGTTTTCATGCAAAAACTGTCTATTTCAACTAACTTTGTCCATCCAAAACGAACTTTGTACTTTGCTATGAAGTTCCACCAGGAATGAGTTTTTATGCAAAAACTGTCTATTTCAACTAACTTTGTCCATCTAAAACGAACTTTGTACTTTGCTATGAAGTTCCACCAGGAATGAGTTTTCATGCAAAAACTGTCTATTTCAACTAAATTGATCCATCCAAAACGAACTTTGTACTTTGCTATGAAGTTCCACCAGGAATGAGTTTTCATGCAAAAACTGTCTATTTCAACTAACTTTGTCCATCTAAAACGAACTTTGTACTTTGCTATGAAGTTCCACCAGGAATGAGTTTTCATGCAAAAACTGTCTATTTCAACTAAATTGATCCATCCAAAACGAACTTTGTACTTTGCTATGAAGTTCCACCAGGAATGAGTTTTCATGCAAAAACTGTCTATTTCAACTAACTTTGTCCATCCAAAACGAACTTTGTACTTTACTATGAAGTTCCACCAGGAATGAGTTTTCATACAAAAACTGTCTTTTTCAACTTAATTCGTCCATCCAAAACGAACTTTGTACTTTGCTATGAAGTTCCACCAGGAATGAGTTTTTATGCAAAAACTGTCTATTTCAACTAACTTTGTCCATCCAAAACGAACTTTGTACTTTGCTATGAAGTTCCACCAGGAATGAGTTTTCATGCAAAAACTGTCTATTTCAACTAACTTTGTCCATCCAAAACGAACTTTGTACTTTGCTATGAAGTTCCACCAGGAATGAGTTTTCATGCAAAAACTGTCTATTTCAACTTAATTCGTCCATCCAAAACGAACTTTGTACTTTGCTATGAAGTTCCACCAGGAATGAGTTTTCATGCAAAAACTGTCTATTTCAACTAACTTTGTCCATCCAAAACGAACTTTGTACTTTGCTATGAAGTTCCACCAGGAATGAGTTTTCATGCAAAAACTGTCTATTTCAACTAACTTTGTCCATCCAAAACGAACTTTGTACTTTGCTATGAAGTTCCACCAGGAATGAGTTTTCATGCAAAAACTGTCTATTTCAACTAACTTCGTCCATCCAAAACGAACTTTGTACTTTGCTATGAAGTTCCACCAGGAATGAGTTTTCATGCAAAAACTGTCTATTTCAACTAAATTGATCCATCCAAAACGAACTTTGTACTTTGCTATGAAGTTCCACCTGGAATGAGTTTTCATGCAAAAACTGTCTATTTCAACTAACTTTGTCCATCCAAAACGAACTTTGTACTTTACTATGAAGTTCCACCAGGAATGAGTTTTCATACAAAAACTGTCTATTTCAACTTAATTCGTCCATCCAAAACGAACTTTGTACTTTGCTATGAAGTTCCACCAGGAATGAGTTTTTATGCAAAAACTGTCTATTTCAACTAACTTTGTCCATCCAAAACGAACTTTGTACTTTGCTATGAAGTTCCACCAGGAATGAGTTTTCATGCAAAAACTATCTATTTCAACTAAATTGATCCATCCAAAACGAACTTTGTACTTTGCTATGAAGTTCCACCAGGAATGAGTTTTCATGCAAAAACTGTCTATTTCAACTAACTTTGTCCATCCAAAACGAACTTTGTACTTTGCTATGAAGTTCCACCAGGAATGAGTTTTTATGCAAAAACTGTCTATTTCAACTAAATTGATCCATCCAAAACGAACTTTGTACTTTGCTATGTAGTTCTACCAGGAATGAGTTTTCATGCAAAAATTATCTATTTCAACTAACTTTGTCCATCCAAAACGAACTTTGTACTTTGCTATGAAGTTCCACCAGGAATGAGTTTTCATGCAAAAACTGTCTATTTCAACTAACTTTGTCCATCCAAAACGAACTTTGTACTTTGCTATGAAGTTCCACCAGGAATGAGTTTTCATGCAAAAACTGTCTATTTCAACTAACTTTGTAAATCCAAAACGAACTTTGTACTTTGCTATGAAGTTCCACCTGGAATGAGTTTTCATGCAAAAACTGTCTATTTCAACTAACTTTGTTCATCCAAAACGAACTTTGTACTTTGCTATGAAGTTCCACCAGGAATGAGTTTTTATGCAAAAACTGTCTATTTCAACTAAATTGATCCATCCAAAACGAACTTTGTACTTTGCTATGTAGTTCTACCAGGAATGAGTTTTCATGCAAAAATTATCTATTTCAACTAACTTTGTCCATCCAAAACGAACTTTGTACTTTGCTATGAAGTTCCACCAGGAATGAGTTTTCATGCAAAAACTGTCTATTTCAACTAACTTTGTCCATCCAAAACGAACTTTGTACTTTGCTATGAAGTTCCACCAGGAATGAGTTTTCATGCAAAAACTGTCTATTTCAACTAACTTTGTCCATCCAAAACGAACTTTGTACTTTGCTATGAAGTTCCACCAGGAATGAGTTTTTATGCAAAAACTGTCTATTTCAACTAAATTGATCCATCCAAAACGAACTTTGTACTTTGCTATGAAGTTCCACCAGGAATGAGTTTTCATGCAAAAACTGTCTATTTCAACTAACTTTGTCCATCCAAAACGAACTTTGTACTTTGCTATGAAGTTCCACCAGGAATGAGTTTTCATGCAAAAACTGTCTATTTCAACTAAATTGATCCATCCAAAACGAACTTTGTACTTTGCTATGAAGTTCCACCAGGAATGAGTTTTTATGCAAAAACTGTCTATTTCAACTAAATTGATCCATCGAAAACGAACTTTGTACTTTGCTATGAAGTTCCACCAGGAATGAGTTTTCATGCAAAAACTGTCTATTTCAACTTAATTCGTCCATCCAAAACGAACTTTGTACTTTGCTATGAAGTTCCACCAGGAATGAGTTTTTATGCAAAAACTGTCTATTTCAACTAACTTTGTCCATCCAAAACGAACTTTGTACTTTGCTATGAAGTTCCACCAGGAATGAGTTTTCATACAAAAACTGTCTATTTCAACTAAATTGATCCATCCAAAACGAACTTTGTACTTTGCTATGAAGTTCCACCAGGAATGAGTTTTTATGCAAAAACTGTCTATTTCAACTAACTTTGTCCATCCAAAACGAACTTTGTACTTTGCTATGAAGTTCCACCAGGAATGAGTTTTCATGCAAAAACTGTCTATTTCAACTAAATTGATCCATCCAAAACGAACTTTGTACTTTGCTATGAAGTTCCACCAGGAATGAGTTTTTATGCAAAAACTGTCTATTTCAACTAACTTTGTCCATCCAAAACGAACTTTGTACTTTGCTATGAAGTTCCACCAGGAATGAGTTTTCATGCAAAAACTGTCTATTTCAACTAACTTTGTCCATCCAAAACGAACTTTGTACTTTGCTATGAAGTTCCACCAGGAATGAGTTTTTATGCAAAAACTGTCTATTTCAACTAAATTGATCCATCCAAAACGAACTTTGTACTTTGCTATGAAGTTCCACCAGGAATGAGTTTTTATGCAAAAACTGTCTATTTCAACTAACTTTGTCCATCCAAAACGAGCTTTGTACTTTGCTATGAAGTTCCACCAGGAATGAGTTTTCATGCAAAAACTGTCTATTTCAACTAAATTGATCCATCCAAAACGAACTTTGTACTTTGCTATGAAGTTCCACCAGGAATGAGTTTTTATGCAAAAACTGTCTATTTCAACTAAATTGATCCATCGAAAACGAACTTTGTACTTTGCTATGAAGTTCCACCAGGAATGAGTTTTCATGCAAAAACTGTCTATTTCAACTTAATTCGTCCATCCAAAACGAACTTTGTACTTTGCTATGAAGTTCCACCAGGAATGAGTTTTTATGCAAAAACTGTCTATTTCAACTAACTTTGTCCATCCAAAACGAACTTTGTACTTTGCTATGAAGTTCCACCAGGAATGAGTTTTCATACAAAAACTGTCTATTTCAACTAAATTGATCCATCCAAAACGAACTTTGTACTTTGCTATGAAGTTCCACCAGGAATGAGTTTTTATGCAAAAACTGTCTATTTAAACTAACTTTGTCCATCCAAAACGAACTTTGTACTTTGCTATGAAGTTCCACCAGGAATGAGTTTTCATGCAAAAACTGTCTATTTCAACTAAATTGATCCATCCAAAACGAACTTTGTACTTTGCTATGAAGTTCCACCAGGAATGAGTTTTTATGCAAAAATTGTCTATTTCAACTAACTTTGTCCATCCAAAACGAACTTTGTACTTTGCTATGAAGTTCCACCAGGAATGAGTTTTCATGCAAAAACTGTCTATTTCAACTAACTTTGTCCATCTAAAACGAACTTTGTACTTTGCTATGAAGTTCCACCAGGAATGAGTTTTCATACAAAAACTGTCTATTTCAACTAAATTGATCCATCCAAAACGAACTTTGTACTTTGCTATGAAGTTCCACCAGGAATGAGTTTTCATACAAAAACTGTCTATTTCAACTAAATTGATCCATCCAAAACGAACTTTGTACTTTGCTATGAAGTTCCACCAGGAATGAGTTTTTATGCAAAAACTGTCTATTTCAACTAACTTTGTCCATCCAAAACGAACTTTGTACTTTGCTATGAAGTTCCACCAGGAATGAGTTTTCATGCAAAAACTGTCTATTTCAACTAAATTGATCCATCCAAAACGAACTTTGTACTTTGCTATGAAGTTCCACCAGGAATGAGTTTTTATGCAAAAACTGTCTATTTCAACTAACTTTGTCCATCCAAAACGAACTTTGTACTTTGCTATGAAGTTCCACCAGGAATGAGTTTTCATGCAAAAACTGTCTATTTCAACTAAATTGATCCATCCAAAACGAACTTTGTACTTTGCTATGAAGTTCCACCTGGAATGAGTTTTCATGCAAAAACTGTCTATTTCAACTAACTTTGTCCATCCAAAACGAACTTTGTACTTTGCTATGAAGTTCCACCAGGAATGAGTTTTTATGCAAAAACTGTCTGTTTCAACTAACTTTGTCCATCCAAAACGAACTTTGTACTTTGCTATGAAGTTCCACCAGGAATGAGTTTTCATGCAAAAACTGTCTATTTCAACTAACTTTGTCCATCCAAAACGAACTTTGTACTTTGCTATGAAGTTCCACCAGGAATGAGTTTTCATGCAAAAACTGTCTATTTCAACTTAATTCGTCCATCCAAAACGAACTTTGTACTTTGCTATGAAGTTCCACCAGGAATGAGTTTTTATGCAAAAACTGTCTATTTCAACTAACTTTGTCCATCCAAAACGAACTTTGTACTTTGCTATGAAGTTCCACCAGGAATGAGTTTTCATGCAAAAACTGTCTATTTCAACTAACTTTGTCCATCCAAAACGAACTTTGTACTTTGCTATGAAGTTCCACCAGGAATGAGTTTTCATGCAAAAACTGTCTATTTCAACTAACTTTGTCCATCCAAAACGAACTTTGTACTTTGCTATGAAGTTCCACCAGGAATGAGTTTTCATGCAAAAACTGTCTATTTCAACTAACTTTGTCCATCCAAAACGAACTTTGTACTTTGCTATGAAGTTCCACCAGGAATGAGTTTTTATGCAAAAACTGTCTATTTCAACTTAATTCGTCCATCCAAAACGAACTTTGTACTTTGCTATGAAGTTCCACCAGGAATGAGTTTTCATGCAAAAATTATCTATTTCAACTAACTTTGTCCATCCAAAACGAACTTTGTACTTTGCTATGAAGTTCCACCAGGAATGAGTTTTCATGCAAAAACTGTCTATTTCAACTAACTTTGTCCATCCTAAACGAACTTTGTACTTTGCTATGAAGTTCCACCAGGAATGAGTTTTCATGCAAAAACTGTCTATTTCAACTAACTTCGTCCATCCAAAACGAACTTTGTACTTTGCTATGAAGTTCCACCAGGAATGAGTTTTCATGCAAAAACTGTCTATTTCAACTAAATTGATCCATCCAAAACGAACTTTGTACTTTGCTATGAAGTTCCACCTGGAATGAGTTTTCATGCAAAAACTGTCTATTTCAACTAACTTTGCCCATCCAAAACGAACTTTGTACTTTACTATGAAGTTCCACAGGAATGAGTTTTCATACAAAAACTGTCTATTTCAACTTAATTCGTCCATCTGATTCGAACTTTGTACTTTGCTATGAAGTTCCACCAGGAATGAGTTTTTATGCAAAAACTGTCTATTTCAACTAACTTTGTCCATCCAAAACGAACTTTGTACTTTGCTATGAAGTTCCACCAGGAATGAGTTTTCATGCAAAAACTGTCTATTTCAACTAACTTTGTCCATCCAAAACGAACTTTGTACTTTGCTATGAAGTTCCACCAGGAATGAGTTTTCATGCAAAAACTGTCTATTTCAACTAAATTGATCCATCCAAAACGAACTTTGTACTTTGCTATGAAGTTCCACCAGGAATGAGTTTTCATGCAAAAACTGTCTATTTCAACTAACTTTGTCCATCCAAAACGAACTTTGTACTTTGCTATGAAGTTCCACCAGGAATGAGTTTTCATGCAAAAACTGTCTATTTCAACTAACTTTGTCCATCCAAAACGAACTTTGTACTTTGCTATGAAGTTCCACCAGGAATGAGTTTTCATGCAAAAACTGTCTATTTCAACTAAATTGATCCATCCAAAACGAACTTTGTACTTTGCTATGAAGTTCCACCAGGAATGAGTTTTCATGCAAAAACTGTCTATTTCAACTAAATTGATCCATCCAAAACGAACTTTGTACTTTGCTATGAAGTTCCACCAGGAATGAGTTTTCATGCAAAAACTGTCTATTTCAACTAACTTTGTCCATCCTAAACGAACTTTGTACTTTGCTATGAAGTTCCACCAGGAATGAGTTTTCATGCAAAAACTGTCTATTTCAACTAACTTTGTCCATCCAAAACGAACTTTGTACTTTGCTATGAAGTTCCACCAGGAATGAGTTTTCATGCAAAAACTGTCTATTTCAACTAAATTGATCCATCCAAAACGAACTTTGTACTTTGCTATGAAGTTCCACCAGGAATGAGTTTTTATGCAAAAACTGTCTATTTCAACTTAATTCGTCCATCCAACACGAACTTTGTACTTTGCTATGAAGTTCCACCAGGAATGAGTTTTCATGCAAAAACTGTCTATTTCAACTAACTTTGTCCATCCAAAACGAACTTTGTACTTTGCTATGAAGTTCCACCAGGAATGAGTTTTCATGCAAAAACTGTCTATTTCAACTAACTTTGTCCATCCAAAACGAACTTTGTACTTTGCTATGAAGTTCCACCAGGAATGAGTTTTCATGCAAAAACTGTCTATTTCAACTAAATTGATCCATCCAAAACGAACTTTGTACTTTGCTATGAAGTTCCACCAGGAATGAGTTTTTATGCAAAAACTGTCTATTTCAACTAAATTGATCCATCCAAAACGAACTTTGTACTTTGCTATGAAGTTCCACCAGGAATGAGTTTTCATGCAAAAACTGTCTATTTCAACTAACTTTGTCCATCCAAAACGAACTTTGTACTTTGCTATGAAGTTCCACCAGGAATGAGTTTTCATGCAAAAACTGTCTATTTCAACTAACTTTGTCCATCCAAAACGAACTTTGTACTTTGCTATGAAGTTCCACCAGGAATGAGTTTTCATGCAAAAACTGTCTATTTCAACTAACTTTGTCCATCCAAAACGAACTTTGTACTTTGCTATGAAGTTCCACCAGGAATGAGTTTTCATGCAAAAATTATCTATTTCAACTAACTTTGTCCATCCAAAACGAACTTTGTACTTTGCTATGAAGTTCCACCAGGAATGAGTTTTCATGCAAAAACTGTCTATTTCAACTTAATTCGCCCATCCAAAACGAACTTTGTACTTTGCTATGAAGTTCCACCAGGAATGAGTTTTTATGCAAAAACTGTCTATTTCAACTAAATTGATCCATCCAAAACGAACTTTGTACTTTGCTATGAAGTTCCACCAGGAATGAGTTTTTATGCAAAAACTGTCTATTTCAACTAAATTGATCCATCCAAAACGAACTTTGTACTTTGCTATGAAGTTCCACCAGGAATGAGTTTTCATGCAAAAACTGTCTATTTCAACTTAATTCGTCCATCCAAAACGAACTTTGTACTTTGCTATGAAGTTCCACCAGGAATGAGTTTTCATGCAAAAATTATCTATTTCAACTAACTTTGTCCATCCAAAACGAACTTTGTACTTTGCTATGAAGTTCCACCAGGAATGAGTTTTCATGCAAAAACTGTCTATTTCAACTAACTTTGTCCATCCAAAACGAACTTTGTACTTTGCTATGAAGTTCCACCAGGAATGAGTTTTCATGCAAAAATTATCTATTTCAACTAACTTTGTCCATCCAAAACGAACTTTGTACTTTGCTATGAAGTTCCACCAGGAATGAGTTTTCATGCAAAAACTGTCTATTTCAACTTAATTCGCCCATCCAAAACGAACTTTGTACTTTGCTATGAAGTTCCACCAGGAATGAGTTTTTATGCAAAAACTGTCTATTTCAACTAAATTGATCCATCCAAAACGAACTTTGTACTTTGCTATGAAGTTCCACCAGGAATGAGTTTTTATGCAAAAACTGTCTATTTCAACTAAATTGATCCATCCAAAACGAACTTTGTACTTTGCTATGAAGTTCCACCAGGAATGAGTTTTCATGCAAAAACTGTCTATTTCAACTTAATTCGTCCATCCAAAACGAACTTTGTACTTTGCTATGAAGTTCCACCAGGAATGAGTTTTCATGCAAAAATTATCTATTTCAACTAACTTTGTCCATCCAAAACGAACTTTGTACTTTGCTATGAAGTTCCACCAGGAATGAGTTTTCATGCAAAAACTGTCTATTTCAACTAACTTTGTCCATCCAAAACGAACTTTGTACTTTGCTATGAAGTTCCACCAGGAATGAGTTTTCATGCAAAAACTGTCTATTTCAACTAAATTGATCCATCCAAAACGAACTTTGTACTTTGCTATGAAGTTCCACCAGGAATGAGTTTTCATGCAAAAACTGTCTATTTCAACTAACTTTGTCCATCCAAAACGAACTTTGTACTTTGCTATGAAGTTCCACCAGGAATGAGTTTTCATGCAAAAAACTGTCTATTTCAACTAACTTTGTCCATCCAAAACGAACTTTGTACTTTGCTATGAAGTTCCACCAGGAATGAGTTTTCATGCAAAAATTATCTATTTCAACTAACTTTGTCCATCCAAAACGAACTTTGTACTTTGCTATGAAGTTCCACCAGGAATGAGTTTTCATGCAAAAACTGTCTATTTCAACTTAATTCGCCCATCCAAAACGAACTTTGTACTTTGCTATGAAGTTCCACCAGGAATGAGTTTTTATGCAAAAACTGTCTATTTCAACTAAATTGATCCATCCAAAACGAACTTTGTACTTTGCTATGAAGTTCCACCAGGAATGAGTTTTTATGCAAAAACTGTCTATTTCAACTAAATTGATCCATCCAAAACGAACTTTGTACTTTGCTATGAAGTTCCACCAGGAATGAGTTTTCATGCAAAAACTGTCTATTTCAACTTAATTCGTCCATCCAAAACGAACTTTGTACTTTGCTATGAAGTTCCACCAGGAATGAGTTTTCATGCAAAAATTATCTATTTCAACTAACTTTGTCCATCCAAAACGAACTTTGTACTTTGCTATGAAGTTCCACCAGGAATGAGTTTTCATGCAAAAACTGTCTATTTCAACTAACTTTGTCCATCCAAAACGAACTTTGTACTTTGCTATGAAGTTCCACCAGGAATGAGTTTTCATGCAAAAACTGTCTATTTCAACTAAATTGATCCATCCAAAACGAACTTTGTACTTTGCTATGAAGTTCCACCAGGAATGAGTTTTCATGCAAAAATTATCTATTTCAACTAACTTTGTCCATCCAAAACGAACTTTGTACTTTGCTATGAAGTTCCACCAGGAATGAGTTTTCATGCAAAAACTGTCTATTTCAACTAACTTTGTCCATCCAAAACGAACTTTGTACTTTGCTATGAAGTTCCACCAGGAATGAGTTTTCATGCAAAAACTGTCTATTTCAACTAAATTGATCCATCCAAAACGAACTTTGTACTTTGCTATGAAGTTCCACCAGGAATGAGTTTTCATGCAAAAACTGTCTATTTCAACTAACTTTGTCCATCCAAAACGAACTTTGTACTTTGCTATGAAGTTCCACCAGGAATGAGTTTTCATGCAAAAACTGTCTATTTCAACTTAATTCGTCCATCCAAAACGAACTTTGTACTTTGCTATGAAGTTCCACCAGGAATGAGTTTTTATGCAAAAACTGTCTATTTCAACTAAATTGATCCATCCAAAACGAACTTTGTACTTTGCTATGAAGTTCCACCAGGAATGAGTTTTCATGCAAAAACTGTCTATTTCAACTAACTTTGTCCATCCAAAACGAACTTTGTACTTTGCTATGAAGTTCCACCAGGAATGAGTTTTCATGCAAAAACTGTCTATTTCAACTAACTTTGTCCATCCAAAACGAACTTTGTACTTTGCTATGAAGTTCCACCAGGAATGAGTTTTCATGCAAAAACTGTCTATTTCAACTAAATTGATCCATCCAAAACGAACTTTGTACTTTGCTATGAAGTTCCACCAGGAATGAGTTTTCATGCAAAAACTGTCTATTTCAACTAAATTGATCCATCCAAAACGAACTTTGTACTTTGCTATGAAGTTCCACCAGGAATGAGTTTTCATGCAAAAACTGTCTATTTCAACTTAATTCGTCCATCCAAAACGAACTTTGTACTTTGCTATGAAGTTCCACCAGGAATGAGTTTTCATGCAAAAACTGTCTATTTCAACTAAATTGATCCATCCAAAACGAACTTTGTACTTTGCTATGAAGTTCCACCAGGAATGAGTTTTCATGCAAAAACTGTCTATTTCAACTAAATTGATCCATCCAAAACGAACTTTGTACTTTGCTATGAAGTTCCACCAGGAATGAGTTTTCATGCAAAAACTGTCTATTTCAACTAAATTGATCCATCCAAAACGAACTTTGTACTTTGCTATGAAGTTCCACCAGGAATGAGTTTTCATGCAAAAATTATCTATTTCAACTAACTTTGTCCATCCAAAACGAACTTTGTACTTTGCTATGAAGTTCCACCAGGAATGAGTTTTCATGCAAAAACTGTCTATTTCAACTAACTTTGTCCATCCAAAACGAACTTTGTACTTTGCTATGAAGTTCCACCAGGAATGAGTTTTCATGCAAAAATTATCTATTTCAACTAAATTGATCCATCCAAAACGAACTTTGTACTTTGCTATGAAGTTCCACCAGGAATGAGTTTTCATGCAAAAATTATCTATTTCAACTAACTTTGTCCATCCAAAACGAACTTTGTACTTTGCTATGAAGTTCCACCAGGAATGAGTTTTCATACAAAAACTGTCTATTTCAACTAAATTGATCCATCCAAAACGAACTTTGTACTTTGCTATGAAGTTCCACCAGGAATGAGTTTTTATGCAAAAACTGTCTATTTCAACTAAATTGATCCATCGAAAACGAACTTTGTACTTTGCTATGAAGTTCCACCAGGAATGAGTTTTCATGCAAAAACTGTCTATTTCAACTTAATTCGTCCATCCAAAACGAACTTTGTACTTTGCTATGAAGTTCCACCAGGAATGAGTTTTTATGCAAAAACTGTCTATTTCAACTAACTTTGTCCATCCAAAACGAACTTTGTACTTTGCTATGAAGTTCCACCAGGAATGAGTTTTCATGCAAAAACTGTCTATTTCAACTAAATTGATCCATCCAAAACGAACTTTGTACTTTGCTATGAAGTTCCACCAGGAATGAGTTTTTATGCAAAAACTGTCTATTTCAACTAACTTTGTCCATCCAAAACGAACTTTGTACTTTGCTATGAAGTTCCACCAGGAATGAGTTTTCATGCAAAAACTGTCTATTTCAACTAACTTTGTCCATCTAAAACGAACTTTGTACTTTGCTATGAAGTTCCACCAGGAATGAGTTTTTATGCAAAAACTGTCTATTTCAACTAAATTGATCCATCCAAAACGAACTTTGTACTTTGCTATGAAGTTCCACCAGGAATGAGTTTTTATGCAAAAACTGTCTATTTCAACTAAATTGATCCATCGAAAACGAACTTTGTACTTTGCTATGAAGTTCCACCAGGAATGAGTTTTCATGCAAAAACTGTCTATTTCAACTTAATTCGTCCATCCAAAACGAACTTTGTACTTTGCTATGAAGTTCCACCAGGAATGAGTTTTTATGCAAAAACTGTCTATTTCAACTAACTTTGTCCATCCAAAACGAACTTTGTACTTTGCTATGAAGTTCCACCAGGAATGAGTTTTCATGCAAAAACTGTCTATTTCAACTAAATTGATCCATCCAAAACGAACTTTGTACTTTGCTATGAAGTTCCACCAGGAATGAGTTTTTATGCAAAAACTGTCTATTTCAACTAACTTTGTCCATCCAAAACGAACTTTGTACTTTGCTATGAAGTTCCACCAGGAATGAGTTTTCATGCAAAAACTGTCTATTTCAACTAACTTTGTCCATCTAAAACGAACTTTGTACTTTGCTATGAAGTTCCACCAGGAATGAGTTTTCATACAAAAACTGTCTATTTCAACTAAATTGATCCATCCAAAACGAACTTTGTACTTTGCTATGAAGTTCCACCAGGAATGAGTTTTCATACAAAAACTGTCTATTTCAACTAAATTGATCCATCCAAAACGAACTTTGTACTTTGCTATGAAGTTCCACCAGGAATGAGTTTTTATGCAAAAACTGTCTATTTCAACTAACTTTGTCCATCCAAAACGAACTTTGTACTTTGCTATGAAGTTCCACCAGGAATGAGTTTTCATGCAAAAACTGTCTATTTCAACTAAATTGATCCATCCAAAACGAACTTTGTACTTTGCTATGAAGTTCCACCAGGAATGAGTTTTATGCAAAAACTGTCTATTTCAACTAACTTTGTCCATCCAAAACGAACTTTGTACTTTGCTATGAAGTTCCACCAGGAATGAGTTTTCATGCAAAAACTGTCTATTTCAACTAAATTGATCCATCCAAAACGAACTTTGTACTTTGCTATGAAGTTCCACCTGGAATGAGTTTTCATGCAAAAACTGTCTATTTCAACTAACTTTGTCCATCCAAAACGAACTTTGTACTTTGCTATGAAGTTCCACCAGGAATGAGTTTTTATGCAAAAACTGTCTGTTTCAACTAACTTTGTCCATCCAAAACGAACTTTGTACTTTGCTATGAAGTTCCACCAGGAATGAGTTTTCATGCAAAAACTGTCTATTTCAACTAACTTTGTCCATCCAAAACGAACTTTGTACTTTGCTATGAAGTTCCACCAGGAATGAGTTTTCATGCAAAAACTGTCTATTTCAACTTAATTCGTCCATCCAAAACGAACTTTGTACTTTGCTATGAAGTTCCACCAGGAATGAGTTTTTATGCAAAAACTGTCTATTTCAACTAACTTTGTCCATCCAAAACGAACTTTGTACTTTGCTATGAAGTTCCACCAGGAATGAGTTTTCATGCAAAAACTGTCTATTTCAACTAACTTTGTCCATCCAAAACGAACTTTGTACTTTGCTATGAAGTTCCACCAGGAATGAGTTTTCATGCAAAAACTGTCTATTTCAACTAACTTTGTCCATCCAAAACGAACTTTGTACTTTGCTATGAAGTTCCACCAGGAATGAGTTTTTATGCAAAAACTGTCTATTTCAACTTAATTCGTCCATCCAAAACGAACTTTGTACTTTGCTATGAAGTTCCACCAGGAATGAATTTTCATGCAAAAATTATCTATTTCAACTAACTTTGTCCATCCAAAACGAACTTTGTACTTTGCTATGAAGTTCCACCAGGAATGAGTTTTCATGCAAAAACTGTCTATTTCAACTAACTTTGTCCATCCTAAACGAACTTTGTACTTTGCTATGAAGTTCCACCAGGAATGAGTTTTCATACAAAAACTGTCTATTTCAACTTAAATCGTCCATCCAAAACGAACTTTGTACTTTGCTATGAAGTTCCACCAGGAATGAGTTTTTATGCAAAAACTGTCTATTTCAACTAACTTTGTCCATCCAAAACGAACTTTGTACTTTGCTATGAAGTTCCACCAGGAATGAGTTTTCATACAAAAACTGTCTATTTCAACTAACTTTGTCCATCCAAAACGAACTTTGTACTTTGCTATGAAGTTCCACCAGGAATGAGTTTTCATGCAAAAACTGTCTATTTCAACTTAATTCGTCCATCTGATTTGAACTTTGTACTTTGCTATGAAGTTCCGCTAGGAATGAGTTTTCATGCAAAAACTGTCTATTTCAACTAACTTTGTCCATCCAAAACGAACTTTGTACTTTGCTATGAAGTTCCACCAGGAATGAGTTTTCATGCAAAAACTGTCTATTTCAACTTAATTCGTCCATCTGATTCGAACTTTGTACTTTGCTATGAAGTTCCACCAGGAATGAGTTTTCATACAAAAACTGTCTTTTTCAACTTAATTCGTCCATCCAAAACGAACTTTGTACTTTGCTATGAAGTTCCACCAGGAATGAGTTTTTATGCAAAAACTGTCTATTTCAACTAACTTTGTCCATCCAAAACGAACTTTGTACTTTGCTATGAAGTTCCACCAGGAATGAGTTTTCATACAAAAACTGTCTTTTTCAACTTAATTCGTCCATCCAAAACGAACTTTGTACTTTGCTATGAAGTTCCACCAGGAATGAGTTTTTATGCAAAAACTGTCTATTTCAACTAACTTTGTCCATCCAAAACGAACTTTGTACTTTGCTATGAAGTTCCACCAGGAATGAGTTTTCATACAAAAACTGTCTATTTCAACTTAAATCGTCCATCCAAAACGAACTTTGTACTTTGCTATGAAGTTCCACCAGGAATGAGTTTTCATGCAAAAACTGTCTATTTCAACTAACTTTGTCCATCCAAAACGAACTTTGTACTTTGCTATGAAGTTCCACCAGGAATGAGTTTTCATACAAAAACTGTCTATTTCAACTAACTTTGTCCATCCAAAACGAACTTTGTACTTTGCTATGAAGTTCCACCAGGAATGAGTTTTCATGCAAAAACTGTCTATTTCAACTTAATTCGTCCATCTGATTCGAACTTTGTACTTTGCTATGAAGTTCCACCAGGAATGAGTTTTCATACAAAAACTGTCTTTTTCAACTTAATTCGTCCATCCAAAACGAACTTTGTACTTTGCTATGAAGTTCCACCAGGAATGAGTTTTTATGCAAAAACTGTCTATTTCAACTAACTTTGTCCATCCAAAACGAACTTTGTACTTTGCTATGAAGTTCCACCAGGAATGAGTTTTCATGCAAAAACTGTCTATTTCAACTAACTTTGTCCATCCAAAACGAACTTTGTACTTTGCTATGAAGTTCCACCAGGAATGAGTTTTCATGCAAAAACTGTCTATTTCAACTTAATTCGTCCATCCAAAACGAACTTTGTACTTTGCTATGAAGTTCCACCAGGAATGAGTTTTCATGCAAAAACTGTCTATTTCAACTAACTTTGTCCATCCAAAACGAACTTTGTACTTTGCTATGAAGTTCCACCAGGAATGAGTTTTCATGCAAAAACTGTCTATTTCAACTAACTTTGTCCATCCAAAACGAACTTTGTACTTTGCTATGAAGTTCCACCAGGAATGAGTTTTCATGCAAAAACTGTCTATTTCAACTAACTTCGTCCATCCAAAACGAACTTTGTACTTTGCTATGAAGTTCCACCAGGAATGAGTTTTCATGCAAAAACTGTCTATTTCAACTAAATTGATCCATCCAAAACGAACTTTGTACTTTGCTATGAAGTTCCACCTGGAATGAGTTTTCATGCAAAAACTGTCTATTTCAACTAACTTTGTCCATCCAAAACGAACTTTGTACTTTACTATGAAGTTCCACCAGGAATGAGTTTTCATACAAAAACTGTCTATTTCAACTTAATTCGTCCATCTGATTCGAACTTTGTACTTTGCTATGAAGTTCCACCAGGAATGAGTTTTTATGCAAAAACTGTCTATTTCAACTAACTTTGTCCATCCAAAACGAACTTTGTACTTTGCTATGAAGTTCCACCAGGAATGAGTTTTCATGCAAAAACTGTCTATTTCAACTAACTTTGTCCATCCAAAACGAACTTTGTACTTTGCTATGAAGTTCCACCAGGAATGAGTTTTCATGCAAAAACTGTCTATTTCAACTAAATTGATCCATCCAAAACGAACTTTGTACTTTGCTATGAAGTTCCACCAGGAATGAGTTTTCATGCAAAAACTGTCTATTTCAACTAACTTTGTCCATCCAAAACGAACTTTGTACTTTGCTATGAAGTTCCACCAGGAATGAGTTTTCATGCAAAAACTGTCTATTTCAACTAACTTTGTCCATCCAAAACGAACTTTGTACTTTGCTATGAAGTTCCACCAGGAATGAGTTTTCATGCAAAAACTGTCTATTTCAACTAAATTGATCCATCCAAAACGAACTTTGTACTTTGCTATGAAGTTCCACCAGGAATGAGTTTTCATGCAAAAACTGTCTATTTCAACTAAATTGATCCATCCAAAACGAACTTTGTACTTTGCTATGAAGTTCCACCAGGAATGAGTTTTCATGCAAAAACTGTCTATTTCAACTAACTTTGTCCATCCAAAACGAACTTTGTACTTTGCTATGAAGTTCCACCAGGAATGAGTTTTCATGCAAAAACTGTCTATTTCAACTAACTTTGTCCATCCAAAACGAACTTTGTACTTTGCT
The DNA here is from genome assembly GCF_943734755.1 of Anopheles moucheti. NCBI lineage: Eukaryota > Metazoa > Arthropoda > Insecta > Diptera > Culicidae > Anopheles > Anopheles moucheti. Next base: position 61,745 of record NW_026453712.1, read on the forward strand.
ATGAAGTTCCACCAGGAATGAGTTTTCATGCAAAAACTGTCTATTTCAACTAAATTGATCCATCCAAAACGAACTTTGTACTTTGCTATGAAGTTCCACCAGGAATGAGTTTTTATGCAAAAACTGTCTATTTCAACTTAATTCGTCCATCCAACACGAACTTTGTACTTTGCTATGAAGTTCCACCAGGAATGAGTTTTCATGCAAAAACTGTCTATTTCAACTAACTTTGTCCATCCAAAACGAACTTTGTACTTTGCTATGAAGTTCCACCAGGAATGAGTTTTCATGCAAAAACTGTCTATTTCAACTAACTTTGTCCATCCAAAACGAACTTTGTACTTTGCTATGAAGTTCCACCAGGAATGAGTTTTCATGCAAAAACTGTCTATTTCAACTAAATTGATCCATCCAAAACGAACTTTGTACTTTGCTATGAAGTTCCACCAGGAATGAGTTTTTATGCAAAAACTGTCTATTTCAACTAAATTGATCCATCCAAAACGAACTTTGTACTTTGCTATGAAGTTCCACCAGGAATGAGTTTTCATGCAAAAACTGTCTATTTCAACTAACTTTGTCCATCCAAAACGAACTTTGTACTTTGCTATGAAGTTCCACCAGGAATGAGTTTTCATGCAAAAACTGTCTATTTCAACTAACTTTGTAAATCCAAAACGAACTTTGTACCTTGCTATGAAGTTCCACCTGGAATGAGTTTTCATGCAAAAACTGTCTATTTCAACTAACTTTGTCCATCCAAAACGAACTTTGTACTTTGCTATGAAGTTCCACCAGCAATGAGTTTTCATGCAAAAATTATCTATTTCAACTAACTTTGTCCATCCAAAACGAACTTTGTACTTTGCTATGAAGTTCCACCAGGAATGAGTTTTCATGCAAAAACTGTCTATTTCAACTAACTTTGTCCATCCAAAACGAACTTTGTACTTTGCTATGAAGTTCCACCAGGAATGAGTTTTCATGCAAAAACTGTCTATTTCAACTAACTTTGTCCATCCAAAACGAACTTTGTACTTTGCTATGAAGTTCCACCAGGAATGAGTTTTCATGCAAAAATTATCTATTTCAACTAACTTTGTCCATCCAAAACGAACTTTGTACTTTGCTATGAAGTTCCACCAGGAATGAGTTTTCATGCAAAAACTGTCTATTTCAACTTAATTCGCCCATCCAAAACGAACTTTGTACTTTGCTATGAAGTTCCACCAGGAATGAGTTTTTATGCAAAAACTGTCTATTTCAACTAAATTGATCCATCCAAAACGAACTTTGTACTTTGCTATGAAGTTCCACCAGGAATGAGTTTTTATGCAAAAACTGTCTATTTCAACTAAATTGATCCATCCAAAACGAACTTTGTACTTTGCTATGAAGTTCCACCAGGAATGAGTTTTCATGCAAAAACTGTCTATTTCAACTTAATTCGTCCATCCAAAACGAACTTTGTACTTTGCTATGAAGTTCCACCAGGAATGAGTTTTCATGCAAAAATTATCTATTTCAACTAACTTTGTCCATCCAAAACGAACTTTGTACTTTGCTATGAAGTTCCACCAGGAATGAGTTTTCATGCAAAAACTGTCTATTTCAACTAACTTTGTCCATCCAAAACGAACTTTGTACTTTGCTATGAAGTTCCACCAGGAATGAGTTTTCATGCAAAAACTGTCTATTTCAACTAAATTGATCCATCCAAAACGAACTTTGTACTTTGCTATGAAGTTCCACCAGGAATGAGTTTTCATGCAAAAATTATCTATTTCAACTAACTTTGTCCATCCAAAACGAACTTTGTACTTTGCTATGAAGTTCCACCAGGAATGAGTTTTCATGCAAAAACTGTCTATTTCAACTAACTTTGTCCATCCAAAACGAACTTTGTACTTTGCTATGAAGTTCCACCAGGAATGAGTTTTCATGCAAAAACTGTCTATTTCAACTAAATTGATCCATCCAAAACGAACTTTGTACTTTGCTATGAAGTTCCACCAGGAATGAGTTTTCATGCAAAAACTGTCTATTTCAACTAACTTTGTCCATCCAAAACGAACTTTGTACTTTGCTATGAAGTTCCACCAGGAATGAGTTTTCATGCAAAAACTGTCTATTTCAACTTAATTCGTCCATCCAAAACGAACTTTGTACTTTGCTATGAAGTTCCACCAGGAATGAGTTTTTATGCAAAAACTGTCTATTTCAACTAAATTGATCCATCCAAAACGAACTTTGTACTTTGCTATGAAGTTCCACCAGGAATGAGTTTTCATGCAAAAACTGTCTATTTCAACTAAATTGATCCATCCAAAACGAACTTTGTACTTTGCTATGAAGTTCCACCAGGAATGAGTTTTCATACAAAAACTGTCTATTTCAACTAAATTGATCCATCCAAAACGAACTTTGTACTTTCTTATGAAGTTCCACCAGGAATGAGTTTTCATGCAAAAATTATCTATTTCAACTAACTTTGTCCATCCAAAACGAACTTTGTACTTTGCTATGAAGTTCCACCAGGAATGAGTTTTCATACAAAAACTGTCTATTTCAACTAAATTGATCCATCCAAAACGAACTTTGTACTTTGCTATGAAGTTCCACCAGGAATGAGTTTTCATGCAAAAATTATCTATTTCAACTTAATTCGTCCATCCAAAACGAACTTTGTACTTTGCTATGAAGTTCCACCAGGAATGAGTTTTCATACAAAAACTGTCTATTTCAACTAAATTGATCCATCCAAAACGAACTTTGTACTTTGCTATGAAGTTCCACCAGGAATGAGTTTTCATGCAAAAATTATCTATTTCAACTAACTTTGTCCATCCAAAACGAACTTTGTACTTTGCTATGAAGTTCCACCAGGAATGAGTTTTCATGCAAAAACTGTCTATTTCAACTAAATTGATCCATCCAAAACGAACTTTGTACTTTGCTATGAAGTTCCACCAGGAATGAGTTTTCATGCAAAAACTGTCTATTTCAACTAAATTGATCCATCCAAAACGAACTTTGTACTTTGCTATGAAGTTCCACCAGGAATGAGTTTTCATGCAAAAACTGTCTATTTCAACTAAATTGATCCATCCAAAACGAACTTTGTACTTTGCTATGAAGTTCCACCAGGAATGAGTTTTCATGCAAAAACTGTCTATTTCAACTTAATTCGTCCATCCAAAACGAACTTTGTACTTTGCTATGAAGTTCCACCAGGAATGAGTTTTCATGCAAAAACTGTCTATTTCAACTAAATTGATCCATCCAAAACGAACTTTGTACTTTGCTATGAAGTTCCACCAGGAATGAGTTTTCATGCAAAAATTATCTATTTCAACTAACTTTGTCCATCCAAAACGAACTTTGTACTTTGCTATGAAGTTCCACCAGGAATGAGTTTTCATGCAAAAACTGTCTATTTCAACTAAATTGATCCATCCAAAACGAACTTTGTACTTTGCTATGAAGTTCCACCAGGAATGAGTTTTCATGCAAAAACTGTCTATTTCAACTAAATTGATCCATCCAAAACGAACTTTGTACTTTGCTATGAAGTTCCACCAGGAATGAGTTTTCATGCAAAAACTGTCTATTTCAACTTAATTCGTCCATCCAAAACGAACTTTGTACTTTGCTATGAAGTTCCACCAGGAATGAGTTTTCATGCAAAAACTGTCTATTTCAACTAAATTGATCCATCCAAAACGAACTTTGTACTTTGCTATGAAGTTCCACCAGGAATGAGTTTTCATGCAAAAATTATCTATTTCAACTTAATTCGTCCATCCAAAACGAACTTTGTACTTTGCTATGAAGTTCCACCAGGAATGAGTTTTCATACAAAAACTGTCTATTTCAACTAAATTGATCCATCCAAAACGAACTTTGTACTTTGCTATGAAGTTCCACCAGGAATGAGTTTTCATGCAAAAATTATCTATTTCAACTAACTTTGTCCATCCAAAACGAACTTTGTACTTTGCTATGAAGTTCCACCAGGAATGAGTTTTCATGCAAAAACTGTCTATTTCAACTAAATTGATCCATCCAAAACGAACTTTGTACTTTGCTATGAAGTTCCACCAGGAATGAGTTTTCATGCAAAAACTGTCTATTTCAACTAAATTGATCCATCCAAAACGAACTTTGTACTTTGCTATGAAGTTCCACCAGGAATGAGTTTTCATGCAAAAACTGTCTATTTCAACTAAATTGATCCATCCAAAACGAACTTTGTACTTTGCTATGAAGTTCCACCAGGAATGAGTTTTCATGCAAAAACTGTCTATTTCAACTTAATTCGTCCATCCAAAACGAACTTTGTACTTTGCTATGAAGTTCCACCAGGAATGAGTTTTCATACAAAAACTGTCTATTTCAACTAAATTGATCCATCCAAAACGAACTTTGTACTTTGCTATGAAGTTCCACCAGGAATGAGTTTTCATGCAAAAATTATCTATTTCAACTAACTTTGTCCATCCAAAACGAACTTTGTACTTTGCTATGAAGTTCCACCAGGAATGAGTTTTCATGCAAAAACTGTCTATTTCAACTAAATTGATCCATCCAAAACGAACTTTGTACTTTGCTATGAAGTTCCACCAGGAATGAGTTTTCATGCAAAAACTGTCTATTTCAACTAAATTGATCCATCCAAAACGAACTTTGTACTTTGCTATGAAGTTCCACCAGGAATGAGTTTTCATGCAAAAACTGTCTATTTCAACTTAATTCGTCCATCCAAAACGAACTTTGTACTTTGCTATGAAGTTCCACCAGGAATGAGTTTTCATGCAAAAACTGTCTATTTCAACTAAATTGATCCATCCAAAACGAACTTTGTACTTTGCTATGAAGTTCCACCAGGAATGAGTTTTCATGCAAAAACTGTCTATTTCAACTTAATTCGTCCATCCAAAACGAACTTTGTACTTTGCTATGAAGTTCCACCAGGAATGAGTTTTTATGCAAAAACTGTCTATTTCAACTAAATTGATCCATCCAAAACGAACTTTGTACTTTGCTATGAAGTTCCACCAGGAATGAGTTTTCATGCAAAAACTGTCTATTTCAACTTAATTCGTCCATCCAAAACGAACTTTGTACTTTGCTATGAAGTTCCACCAGGAATGAGTTTTCATGCAAAAACTGTCTATTTCAACTAAATTGATCCATCCAAAACGAACTTTGTACTTTGCTATGAAGTTCCACCAGGAATGAGTTTTCATGCAAAAATTATCTATTTCAACTAACTTTGTAAATCCAAAACGAACTTTGTACTTTGCTATGAAGTTCCACCTGGAATGAGTTTTCATGCAAAAACTGTCTATTTCAACTAACTTTGTCCATCCAAAACGAACTTTGTACTTTGCTATGAAGTTCCACCAGGAATGAGTTTTTATGCAAAAACTGTCTATTTCAACTAAATTGATCCATCCAAAACGAACTTTGTACTTTGCTATGTAGTTCCACCAGGAATGAGTTTTCATGCAAAAATTATCTATTTCAACTAACTTTGTCCATCCAAAACGAACTTTGTACTTTGCTATGAAGTTCCACCAGGAATGAGTTTTCATGCAAAAACTGTCTATTTCAACTAACTTTGTCCATCCAAAACGAACTTTGTACTTTGCTATGAAGTTCCACCAGGAATGAGTTTTCATGCAAAAACTGTCTATTTCAACTAACTTTGTCCATCCAAAACGAACTTTGTACTTTGCTATGAAGTTCCACCAGGAATGAGTTTTCATGCAAAAACTGTCTATTTCAACTAAATTGATCCATCCAAAACGAACTTTGTACTTTGCTATGAAGTTCCACCAGGAATGAGTTTTCATGCAAAAATTATCTATTTCAACTAACTTTGTCCATCCAAAACGAACTTTGTACTTTGCTATGAAGTTCCACCAGGAATGAGTTTTCATGCAAAAACTGTCTATTTCAACTAACTTTGTCCATCCAAAACGAACTTTGTACTTTGCTATGAAGTTCCACCAGGAATGAGTTTTCATGCAAAAACTGTCTATTTCAACTAACTTTGTCCATCCAAAACGAACTTTGTACTTTGCTATGAAGTTCCACCAGGAATGAGTTTTCATGCAAAAACTGTCTATTTCAACTAAATTGATCCATCCAAAACGAACTTTGTACTTTGCTATGAAGTTCCACCAGGAATGAGTTTTCATGCAAAAACTGTCTATTTCAACTAACTTTGTCCATCCAAAACGAACTTTGTACTTTGCTATGAAGTTCCACCAGGAATGAGTTTTCATGCAAAAATTATCTATTTCAACTAACTTTGTCCATCCAAAACGAACTTTGTACTTTGCTATGAAGTTCCACCAGGAATGAGTTTTCATGCAAAAACTGTCTATTTCAACTAAATTGATCCATCCAAAACGAACTTTGTACTTTGCTATGAAGTTCCACCAGGAATGAGTCTTCATGCAAAAACTGTCTATTTCAACTAACTTTGTCCATCCAAAACGAACTTTGTACTTTGCTATGAAGTTCCACCAGGAATGAGTTTTCATGCAAAAACTGTCTATTTCAACTAAATTGATCCATCCAAAACGAACTTTGTACTTTGCTATGAAGTTCCACCAGGAATGAGTTTTTATGCAAAAACTGTCTATTTCAACTAAATTGATCCATCCAAAACGAACTTTGTACTTTGCTATGAAGTTCCACCAGGAATGAGTTTTCATGCAAAAATTATCTATTTCAACTAACTTTGTCCATCCAAAACGAACTTTGTACTTTGCTATGAAGTTCCACCAGGAATGAGTTTTCATGCAAAAACTGTCTATTTCAACTAAATTGATCCATCCAAAACGAACTTTGTACTTTGCTATGTAGTTCCACCAGGAATGAGTTTTCATGCAAAAATTATCTATTTCAACTAACTTTGTCCATCCAAAACGAACTTTGTACTTTGCTATGAAGTTCCACCAGGAATGAGTTTTCATGCAAAAACTGTCTATTTCAACTAAATTGATCCATCCAAAACGAACTTTGTACTTTGCTATGAAGTTCCACCAGGAATGAGTTTTCATGCAAAAACTGTCTATTTCAACTAACTTTGTCCATCCAAAACGAACTTTGTACTTTGCTATGAAGTTCCACCAGGAATGAGTTTTCATGCAAAAACTGTCTATTTCAACTAACTTTGTCCATCCAAAACGAACTTTGTACTTTGCTATGAAGTTCCACCAGGAATGAGTTTTCATGCAAAAACTGTCTATTTCAACTAACTTTGTCCATCCAAAACGAACTTTGTACTTTGCTATGAAGTTCCACCAGGAATGAGTTTTCATGCAAAAACTGTCTATTTCAACTAACTTTGTCCATCCAAAACGAACTTTGTACTTTGCTATGAAGTTCCACCAGGAATGAGTTTTCATGCAAAAACTGTCTATTTCAACTAACTTTGTCCATCCAAAACGAACTTTGTACTTTGCTATGAAGTTCCACCAGGAATGAGTTTTCATGCAAAAACTGTCTATTTCAACTAACTTTGTCCATCCAAAACGAACTTTGTACTTTGCTATGAAGTTCCACCAGGAATGAGTTTTCATGCAAAAACTGTCTATTTCAACTAACTTTGTCCATCCAAAACGAACTTTGTACTTTGCTATGAAGTTCCACCAGGAATGAGTTTTCATGCAAAAACTGTCTATTTCAACTAACTTTGTCCATCCAAAACGAACTTTGTTCTTTGCTATGAAGTTCCACCAGGAATGAGTTTTCATGCAAAAACTGTCTATTTCAACTAACTTTGTCCATCCAAAACGAACTTTGTACTTTGCTATGAAGTTCCACCAGGAATGAGTTTTCATGCAAAAACTGTCTATTTCAACTAACTTTGTCCATCCAAAACGAACTTTGTACTTTGCTATGAAGTTCCACCAGGAATGAGTTTTCATGCAAAAACTGTCTATTTCAACTAACTTTGTCCATCCAAAACGAACTTTGTACTTTGCTATGAAGTTCCACCAGGAATGAGTTTTCATGCAAAAACTGTCTATTTCAACTAACTTTGTCCATCCTAAACGAACTTTGTACTTTGCTATGAAGTTCCACCAGGAATGAGTTTTCATGCAAAAACTGTCTATTTCAACTAACTTTGTCCATCCAAAACGAACTTTGTACTTTACTATGAAGTTCCACCAGGAATGAGTTTTCATACAAAAACTGTCTATTTCATCTTAATTCGTCCATCCAAAACGAACTTTGTACTTTGCTATGAAGTTCCACCAGGAATGAGTTTTTATGCAAAAACTGTCTATTTCAACTAACTTTGTCCATCCAAAACGAACTTTGTACTTTGCTATGAAGTTCCACCCGGAATGAGTTTTCATACAAAAACTGTCTATTTCAACTTAAATCGTCCATCCAAAACGAACTTTGTACTTTGCTATGAAGTTCCACCAGGAATGAGTTTTTATGCAAAAACTGTCTATTTCAACTAACTTTGTCCATCCAAAACGAACTTTGTACTTTGCTATGAAGTTCCACCAGGAATGAGTTTTCATACAAAAACTGTCTATTTCAACTTAAATCGTCCATCCAAAACGAACTTTGTACTTTGCTATGAAGTTCCACCAGGAATGAGTTTTTATGCAAAAACTGTCTATTTCAACTAACTTTGTCCATCCAAAACGAACTTTGTACTTTGCTATGAAGTTCCACCAGGAATGAGTTTTCATGCAAAAACTGTCTATTTCAACTAACTTTGTCCATCCAAAACGAACTTTGTACTTTGCTATGAAGTTCCACCAGGAATGAGTTTTCATGCATAAACTGTCTATTTCAACTAACTTTGTCCATCCAAAACGAACTTTGTACTTTGCTATGAAGTTCCACCAGGAATGAGTTTTCATGCAAAAACTGTCTATTTCAACTAACTTTGTCCATCCAAAACGAACTTTGTACTTTGCTATGAAGTTCCACCAGGAATGAGTTTTCATGCAAAAACTGTCTATTTCAACTAACTTTGTCCATCCAAAACGAACTTTGTACTTTACTATGAAGTTCCACCAGGAATGAGTTTTCATACAAAAACTGTCTATTTCAACTTAATTCGTCCATCCAAAACGAACTTTGTACTTTGCTATGAAGTTCCACCAGGAATGAGTTTTTATGCAAAAACTGTCTATTTCAACTAACTTTGTCCATCCAAAACGAACTTTGTACTTTGCTATGAAGTTCCACCAGGAATGAGTTTTCATGCAAAAACTGTCTATTTCAACTAACTTTGTCCATCCAAAACGAACTTTGTACTTTGCTATGAAGTTCCACCAGGAATGAGTTTTCATGCAAAAACTGTCTATTTCAACTTAATTCGTCCATCCAAAACGAACTTTGTACTTTGCTATGAAGTTCCACCAGGAATGAGTTTTTATGCAAAAACTGTCTATTTCAACTAACTTTGTCTATCCAAAACGAACTTTGTACTTTGCTATGAAGTTCCACCAGGAATGAGTTTTCATGCAAAAACTGTCTATTTCAACTAACTTTGTCCATCCAAAACGAACTTTGTACTTTGCTATGAAGTTCCACCAGGAATGAGTTTTCATGCAAAAACTGTCTATTTCAACTAACTTTGTCCATCCAAAACGAACTTTGTACTTTGCTATGAAGTTCCACCAGGAATGAGTTTTTATGCAAAAACTGTCTATTTCAACTAACTTTGTCCATCCAAAACGAACTTTGTACTTTGCTATGAAGTTCCACCAGGAATGAGTTTTCATGCAAAAACTGTCTATTTCAACTAACTTTGTCCATCCAAAACGAACTTTGTACTTTGCTATGAAGTTCCACCAGGAATGAGTTTTCATGCAAAAACTGTCTATTTCAACTTAATTCGTCCATCCAAAACGAACTTTGTACTTTGCTATGAAGTTCCACCAGGAATGAGTTTTCATGCAAAAACTGTCTATTTCAACTAACTTTGTCCATCCAAAACGAACTTTGTACTTTGCTATGAAGTTCCACCAGGAATGAGTTTTTATGCAAAAACTGTCTATTTCAACTAAATTGATCCATCCAAAACGCACTTTGTACTTTGCTATGAAGTTCCACCAGGAATGAGTTTTCATACAAAAACTGTCTATTTCAACTTAAATCGTCCATCCAAAACGAACTTTGTACTTTGCTATGAATTTCCACCAGGAATGAGTTTACATGCAAAAACTGTCTATTTCAACTTAATTCGTCCATCCAAAACGAACTTTGTACTTTGCTATGAAGTTCCACCAGGAATGAGTTTTCATGCAAAAACTGTCTATTTCAACTAACTTTGTCCATCCAAAACGAACTTTGTACTTTGCTATGAAGTTCCACCAGGAATGAGTTTTCATGCAAAAACTGTCTATTTCAACTAACTTTGTCCATCCAAAACGAACTTTGTACTTTGCTATGAAGTTCCACCAGGAATGAGTTTTCATGCAAAAACTGTCTATTTCAACTAACTTTGTCCATCCAAAACGAACTTTGTACTTTGCTATGAAGTTCCACCAGGAATGAGTTTTCATGCAAAAACTGTCTATTTCAATTGATCCATCCAAAACGAACTTTGTACTTTGCTATGAAGTTCCACCTGGAATGAGTTTTCATGCAAAAACTGTCTATTTCAACTAACTTTGTCCATCCAAAACGAACTTTGTACTTTGCTATGAAGTTCCACCAGGAATGAGTTTTCATGCAAAAACTGTCTATTTCAACTTAATTCGTCCATCCAAAACGAACTTTGTACTTTGCTATGAAGTTCCACCAGGAATGAGTTTTTATGCAAAAACTGTCTATTTCAACTAACTTTGTCCATCCAAAACGAACTTTGTACTTTGCTATGAAGTTCCACCAGGAATGAGTTTTCATGCAAAAATTATCTATTTCAACTAACTTTGTCCATCCAAAACGAACTTTGTACTTTGCTATGAAGTTCCACCAGGAATGAGTTTTCATGCAAAAACTGTCTATTTCAACTAACTTTGTCCATCCTAAACGAACTTTGTACTTTGCTATGAAGTTCCACCAGGAATGAGTTTTCATGCAAAAACTGTCTATTTCAACTAACTTTGTCCATCCAAAACGAACTTTGTACTTTACTATGAAGTTCCACCAGGAATGAGTTTTCATACAAAAACTGTCTATTTCAACTTAAATCGTCCATCCAAAACGAACTTTGTACTTTGCTATGAAGTTCCACCAGGAATGAGTTTTCATGCAAAAACTGTCTATTTCAACTTAATTCGTCCATCCAAAACGAACTTTGTACTTTGCTATGAAGTTCCACCAGGAATGAGTTTTCATGCAAAAACTGTCTATTTCAACTAACTTTGTCCATCCAAAACGAACTTTGTACTTTGCTATGAAGTTCCACCAGGAATGAGTTTTCATGCAAAAACTGTCTATTTCAACTAACTTTGTCCATCCAAAACGAACTTTGTACTTTGCTATGAAGTTCCACCAGGTATGAGTTTTCATGCAAGAACTGTCTATTTCAACTAAATTGATCCATCCAAAACGAACTTTGTACTTTGCTATGAAGTTCCACCAGGAATGAGTTTTTATGCAAAAACTGTCTATTTCAACTTAATTCGTCCATCCAAAACGAACTTTGTACTTTGCTATGAAGTTCCACCAGGAATGAGTTTTCATGCAAAAATTATCTATTTCAACTAACTTTGTCCATCCAAAACGAACTTTGTACTTTGCTATGAAGTTCCACCAGGAATGAGTTTTCATGCAAAAACTGTCTATTTCAACTAACTTTGTCCATCCTAAACGAACTTTGTACTTTGCTATGAAGTTCCACCAGGAATGAGTTTTCATGCAAAAACTGTCTATTTCAACTAACTTTGTCCATCCAAAACGAACTTTGTACTTTGCTATGAAGTTCCACCAGGAATGAGTTTTCATGCAAAAACTGTCTATTTCAACTAAATTGATCCATCCAAAACGAACTTTGTACTTTGCTATGAAGTTCCACCAGGAATGAGTTTTCATGCAAAAACTGTCTATTTCAACTAACTTTGTCCATCCAAAACGAACTTTGTACTTTGCTATGAAGTTCCACCAGGAATGAGTTTTCATGCAAAAACTGTCTATTTCAACTAACTTTGTCCATCCAAAACGAACTTTGTACTTTGCTATGAAGTTCCACCAGGAATGAGTTTTCATGCAAAAACTGTCTATTTCAACTAACTTTGTCCATCCAAAACGAACTTTGTACTTTACTATGAAGTTCCACCAGGAATGAGTTTTCATACAAAAACTGTCTATTTCAACTTAATTCGTCCATCCAAAACGAACTTTGTACTTTGCTATGAAGTTCCACCAGGAATGAGTTTTTATGCAAAAACTGTCTATTTCAACTAACTTTGTCCATCCAAAACGAACTTTGTACTTTGCTATGAAGTTCCACCAGGAATGAGTTTTCATGCAAAAACTGTCTATTTCAACTAACTTTGTCCATCCAAAACGAACTTTGTACTTTGCTATGAAGTTCCACCAGGAATGAGTTTTCATGCAAGAACTGTCTATTTCAACTAACTTTGTCCATCCAAAACGAACTTTGTACTTTGCTATGAAGTTCCACCAGGAATGAGTTTTTATGCAAAAACTGTCTATTTCAGCTTAATTCGTCCATCCAAAACGAACTTTGTACTTTGCTATGAAGTTCCACCAGGAATGAGTTTTCATGCAAAAATTATCTATTTCAACTAACTTTGTCCATCCAAAACGAACTTTGTACTTTGCTATGAAGTTCCACCAGGAATGAGTTTTCATGCAAAAACTGTCTATTTCAACTAACTTTGTCCATCCTAAACGAACTTTGTACTTTGCTATGAAGTTCCACCAGGAATGAGTTTTCATGCAAAAACTGTCTATTTCAACTAACTTTGTCCATCCAAAACGAACTTTGTACTTTGCTATGAAGTTCCACCAGGAATGAGTTTTCATGCAAAAACTGTCTATTTCAACTAAATTGATCCATCCAAAACGAACTTTGTACTTTGCTATGAAGTTCCACCAGGAATGAGTTTTCATGCAAAAACTGTCTATTTCAACTAACTTTGTCCATCCAAAACGAACTTTGTACTTTGCTATGAAGTTCCACCAGGAATGAGTTTTCATGCAAAAACTGTCTATTTCAACTAACTTTGTCCATCCAAAACGAACTTTGTACTTTGCTATGAAGTTCCACCAGGAATGAGTTTTCATGCAAAAACTGTCTATTTCAACTAACTTTGTCCATCCAAAACGAACTTTGTACTTTACTATGAAGTTCCACCAGGAATGAGTTTTCATACAAAAACTGTCTATTTCAACTTAATTCGTCCATCCAAAACGAACTTTGTACTTTGCTATGAAGTTCCACCAGGAATGAGTTTTCATGCAAAAACTGTCTATTTCAACTAACTTTGTCCATCCAAAACGAACTTTGTACTTTACTATGAAGTTCCACCAGGAATGAGTTTTCATACAAAAACTGTCTATTTGAACTGACTTTGTCCATCCAAAACGAACTTTGTACTTTGCTATGAAGTTCCACCAGGAATGAGTTTTTATGCAAGAACTGTCTATTTCAACTTAATTCGTCCATCCAAAACGAACTTTGTACTTTGCTATGAAGTTCCACCAGGAATGAGTTTTCATACAAAAACTGTCTATTTGAACTGACTTTGTCCATCCAAAACGAACTTTGTACTTTGCTATGAAGTTCCACCAGGAATGAGTTTTTATGCAAAAACTGTCTATTTCAACTAACTTTGTCCATCCAAAACGAACTTTGTACTTTGCTATGAAGTTCCACCAGGAATGAGTTTTCATGCAAAAACTGTCTATTTCAACTAACTTTGTCCATCCAAAACGAACTTTGTACTTTACTATGAAGTTCCACCAGGAATGAGTTTTCATACAAAAACTGTCTATTTGAACTGACTTTGTCCATCCAAAACGAACTTTGTACTTTGCTATGAAGTTCCACCAGGAATGAGTTTTTATGCAAAAACTGTCTATTTCAACTAACTTTGTCCATCCAAAACGAACTTTGTACTTTGCTATGAAGTTCCACCAGGAATGAGTTTTCATGCAAAAACTGTCTATTTCAACTTAATTCGTCCATCCAAAACGAACTTTGTACTTTGCTATGAAGTTCCACCAGGAATGAGTTTTCATGCAAAAACTGTCTATTTCAACTAACTTTGTCCATCCAAAACGAACTTTGTACTTTGCTATGAAGTTCCACCAGGAATGAGTTTTTATGCAAAAACTGTCTATTTCAACTAAATTGATCCATCCAAAACGCACTTTGTACTTTGCTATGAAGTTCCACCAGGAATGAGTTTTTATGCAAAAACTGTCTATTTGAACTGACTTTGTCCATCCAAAACGAACTTTGTACTTTGCTATGAAGTTCCACCAGGAATGAGTTTTCATGCAAAAACTGTCTATTTCAACTAACTTTGTCCATCCAAAACGAACTTTGTACTTTGCTATGAAGTTCCACCAGGAATGAGTTTTCATGCAAAAACTGTCTATTTCAACTAAATTGATCCATCCAAAACGAACTTTGTACTTTGCTATGAAGTTCCACCCGGAATGAGTTTTCATGCAAAAACTGTCTATTTCAACTAACTTTGTCCATCCAAAACGAACTTTGTACTTTGCTATGAAGTTCCACCAGGAATGAGTTTTTATGCAAAAACTGTCTATTTCAACTAACTTTGTCCATCCAAAACGATCTTTGTACTTTGCTATGAAGGTCCACCAGGAATGAGTTTTCATGCAAAAACTGTCTATTTTAACTAACTTTGTCCATCCAAAACGAACTTTGTACTTTGCTATGAAGTTCCACCAGGAATGAGTTTTCATGCAAAAACTGTCTATTTCAACTAACTTTGTCCATCCAAAACGAACTTTGTACTTTGCTATGAAGTTCCACCAGGAATGAGTTTTCATGCAAAAACTGTCTATTTCAACTAACTTTGTCCATCCAAAACGAACTTTGTACTTTGCTATGAAGTTCCACCCGGAATGAGTTTTCATGCAAAAACTGTCTATTTCAACTAACTTTGTCCATCCAAAACGAACTTTGTACTTTGCTATGAAGTTCCACCAGGAATGAGTTTTCATGCAAAAACTGTCTATTTCAACTAAATTGATCCATCCAAAACGAACTTTGTACTTTGCTATGAAGTTCCACCAGGAATGAGTTTTCATGCAAAAACTGTCTATTTCAACTAACTTTGTCCATCCAAAACGAACTTTGTACTTTACTATGAAGTTCCACCAGGAATGAGTTTTCATGCAAAAACTGCCTATTTCAACTAACTTTGTCCATCCAAAACGAACTTTGTACTTTGCTATGAAGTTCCACCAGGAATGAGTTTTTATGCAAAAACTGTCTATTTCAACTTAATTCGTCCATCCAAAACGAACTTTGTACTTTGCTATGAAGTTCCACCAGGAATGAGTTTTCATGCAAAAACTGTCTATTTCAACTAAATTGATCCATCCAAAATGAACTTTGTACTTTGCTATGAAGTTCCACCAGGAATGAGTTTTCATGCAAAAACTGTCTATTTCAACTTAATTCGTCCATCCAAAACGAACTTTGTACTTTGCTATGAAGTCCCACCAGGAATGAGTTTTCATGCAAAAACTGTCTATTTCAACTAAATTGATCCATCCAAAACGAACTTTGTACTTTGCTATGAAGTTCCACCAGGAATGAGTTTTCATGCAAAAACTGTCTATTTCAACTTAATTCGTCCATCCAAAACGAACTTTGTACTTTGCTATGAAGTTCCACCAGGAATGAGTTTTTATGCAAAAACTGTCTATTTCAACTTAATTCGTCCATCCATAACGAACTTTGTACTTTGCTATGAAGTTCCACCAGGAATGAGTTTTTATGCAAAAACTGTCTATTTCAACTAAATTGATCCATCCAAAACGAACTTTGTACTTTGCTATGAAGTTCCACCAGGAATGAGTTTTCATGCAAAAACTGTCTATTTCAACTAAATTGATCCATCCTAAACGAACTTTGTACTTTGCTATGAAGTTCCACCAGGAATGAGTTTTTATGCAAAAACTGTCTATTTCAACTTAATTCGTCCATCCAAAACGAACTTTGTACTTTGCTATGAAGTTCCACCAGGAATGAGTTTTCATGCAAAAACTGTCTATTTCAACTAAATTGATCCATCCAAAACGAACTTTGTACTTTGCTATGAAGTTCCACCAGGAATGAGTTTTCATGCAAAAACTGTCTATTTCAACTTAATTCGTCCATCCAAAACGAACTTTGTACTTTGCTATGAAGTTCCACCAGGAATGAGTTTTCATGCAAAAACTGTCTATTTCAACTAAATTGATCCATCCAAAACGAACTTTGTACTTTGCTATGAAGTTCCACCAGGAATGAGTTTTTATGCAAAAACTGTCTATTTCAACTTAATTCGTCCATCCAAAACGAACTTTGTACTTTGCTATGAAGTTCCACCAGGAATGAGTTTTCATGCAAAAACTGTCTATTTCAACTAAATTGATCCATCCAAAACGAACTTTGTACTTTGCTATGAAGTTCCACCAGGAATGAGTTTTTATGCAAAAACTGTCTATTTCAACTTAATTCGTCCATCCAAAACGAACTTTGTACTTTGCTATGAAGTTCCACCAGGAATGAGTTTTCATGCAAAAACTGTCTATTTCAACTAAATTGATCCATCCAAAACGAACTTTGTACTTTGCTATGAAGTTCCACCAGGAATGAGTTTTCATGCAAAAACTGTCTATTTCAACTAACTTTGTCCATCCAAAACGAACTTTGTACTTTACTATGAAGTTCCACCAGGAATGAGTTTTCATACAAAAACTGTCTATTTGAACCGACTTTGTCCATCCAAAACGAACTTTGTACTTTGCTATGAAGTTCCACCAGGAATGAGTTTTTATACAAAAACTGTCTATTTCAACTAACTTTGTCCATCCAAAACGAACTTTGTACTTTGCTATGAAGTTCCACCAGGAATGAGTTTTCATGCAAAAACTGTCTATTTCAACTAAATTGATCCATCCAAAACGAACTTTGTACTTTGCTATGAAGTTCCACCTGGAATGAGTTTTCATGCAAGAACTGTCTATTTCAACTAACTTTGTCCATCTAAAACGAACTTTGTACTTTGCTATGAAGTTCCACCAGGAATGAGTTTTCATGCAAAAACTGTCTATTTCAACTAACTTTGTCCATCCAAAACGAACTTTGTACTTTGCTATGAAGTTCCACCTGGAATGAGTTTTCATGCAAAAACTGTCTATTTCAACTAACTTTGTCCATCCAAAACGAACTTTGTACTTTACTATGAAGTTCCACCAGGAATGAGTTTTCATGCAAAAACTGTCTATTTCAACTTAATTCGTCCATCCAAAACGAACTTTGTACTTTGCTATGAAGTTCCACCAGGAATGAGTTTTCATGCAAAAACTGTCTATTTCAACTTAATTCGTCCATCCAAAACGAACTTTGTACTTTGCTATGAAGTTCCACCTGGAATGAGTTTTCATGCAAAAACTGTCTATTTCAACTAACTTTGTCCATCCAAAACGAACTTTGTACTTTGCTATGAAGTTCCACCAGGAATGAGTTTTCATGCAAAAACTGTCTATTTCAACTAAATTGATCCATCCAAAACGAACTTTGTACTTTGCTATGAAGTTCCACCAGGAATGAGTTTTCATGCAAAAACTGTCTATTTCAACTTAATTCGTCCATCCAAAACGAACTTTGTACTTTGCTATGAAGTTCCACCTGGAATGAGTTTTCATGCAAAAACTGTCTATTTCAACTAACTTTGTCCATCCAAAACGAACTTTGTACTTTACTATGAAGTTCCACCAGGAATGAGTTTTCATACAAAAACTGTCTATTTCAACTTAATTCGTCCATCCAAAACGAACTTTGTACTTTGCTATGAAGTTCCACCTGGAATGAGTTTTCATGCAAAAACTGTCTATTTCAACTAACTTTGTCCATCCAAAACGAACTTTGTACTTTGCTATGAAGTTCCACCAGGAATGAGTTTTCATGCAAAAACTGTCTATTTCAACTAACTTTGTCCATCCAAAACGAACTTTGTACTTTGCTATGAAGTTCCACCAGGAATGAGTTTTCATGCAAAAACTGTCTATTTCAACTTAATTCGTCCATCCAAAACGAACTTTGTACTTTGCTATGAAGTTCCACCAGGAATGAGTTTTCATGCAAAAACTGTCTATTTCAACTAACTTTGTCCATCCAAAACGAACTTTGTACTTTGCTATGAAGTTCCACCAGGAATGAGTTTTCATGCAAAAACTGTCTATTTCAACTAACTTTGTCCATCCTAAACGAACTTTGTACTTTGCTATGAAGTTCCACCAGGAATGAGTTTTCATGCAAAAACTGTCTATTTCAACTAACTTTGTCCATCCAAAACGAACTTTGTACTTTGCTATGAAGTTCCACCAGGAATGAGTTTTCATGCAAAAACTGTCTATTTCAACTAACTTTGTCCATCCAAAACGAACTTTGTACTTTACTATGAAGTTCCACCAGGAATGAGTTTTCATACAAAAACTGTCTATTTCAACTTAATTCGTCCATCCAAAACGAACTTTGTACTTTGCTATGAAGTTCCACCAGGAATGAGTTTTTATGCAAAAACTGTCTATTTCAACTAACTTTGTCCATCCAAAACGAACTTTGTACTTTGCTATGAAGTTCCACCAGGAATGAGTTTTCATGCAAAAACTGTCTATTTCAACTAACTTTGTCCATCCAAAACGAACTTTGTACTTTGCTATGAAGTTCCACCAGGAATAAGTTTTCATGCAAAAACTGTCTATTTCAACTAACTTTGTCCATCCAAAACGAACTTTGTACTTTGCTATGAAGTTCCACCAGGAATGAGTTTTTATGCAAAAACTGTCTATTTCAACTAACTTTGTCCATCCTAAACGAACTTTGTACTTTGCTATGAAGTTCCACCAGGAATGAGTTTTCATGCAAAAACTGTCTATTTCAACTTAATTCGTCCATCCAAAACGAACTTTGTACTTTGCTATGAAGTTCCACCAGGAATGAGTTTTCATGCAAAAACTGTCTATTTCAACTAACTTTGTCCATCCAAAACGAACTTTGTACTTTGATATGAAGTTCCACCAGGAATGAGTTTTCATGCAAGAACTGTCTATTTCAACTTAATTCGTCCATCCAAAACGAACTTTGTACTTTGCTATGAAGTTCCACCAGGAATGAGTTTTCATGCAAAAATTATCTATTTCAACTAACTTTGTCCATCCAAAACGAACTTTGTACTTTGCTATGAAGTTCCACCAGGAATGAGTTTTCATGCAAAAACTGTCTATTTCAACTAACTTTGTCCATCCTAAACGAACTTTGTACTTTGCTATGAAGTTCCACCAGGAATGAGTTTTCATGCAAAAACTGTCTATTTCAACTAACTTTGTCCATCCTAAACGAACTTTGTACTTTGCTATGAAGTTCCACCAGGAATGAGTTTTCATGCAAAAACTGTCTATTTCAACTTAATTCGTCCATCTGATTCGAACTTTGTACTTTGCTATGAAGTTCCACCAGGAATGAGTTTTCATGCAAAAACTGTCTATTTCAACTAACTTTGTCCATCCAAAACGAACTTTGTACTTTGCTATTAAGTTCCACCAGGAATGAGTTTTTATGCAAAAACTGTCTATTTCAACTTAATTCGTCCATCCAAAACGAACTTTGTACTTTGCTATGAAGTTCCACCAGGAATGAGTTTTCATGCAAAAACTGTCTATTTCAACTAACTTTGTCCATCCTAAACGAACTTTGTACTTTGCTATGAAGTTCCACCAGGAATGAGTTTTTATGCAAAAACTGTCTATTTCAACTTAATTCGTCCATCCAAAACGAACTTTGTACTTTGCTATGAAGTTCCACCTGGAATGAGTTTTCATGCAAAAACTGTCTATTTCAACTAACTTTGTAAATCCAAAACGAACTTTGTACTTTGCTATGAAGTTCCACCTGGAATGAGTTTTCATGCAAAAACTGTCTATTTCAACTAACTTTGTCCATCCAAAACGAACTTTGTACTTTGCTATGAAGTTCCACCAGGAATGAGTTTTCATGCAAAAACTGTCTATTTCAACTAACTTTGTCCATCCAAAACGAACTTTGTACTTTGCTATGAAGTTCCACCAGGAATGAGTTTTCATGCAAAAACTGTCTATTTCAACTTAATTCGTCCATCCAAAACGAACTTTGTACTTTGCTATGAAGTTCCACCAGGAATGAGTTTTCATGCAAAAACTGTCTATTTCAACTAACTTTGTCCATCCAAAACGAACTTTGTACTTTGCTATGAAGTTCCACCAGGAATGAGTTTTCATGCAAAAACTGTCTATTTCAACTAAATTGATCCATCCAAAACGAACTTTGTACTTTGCTATGAAGTTCCACCAGGAATGAGTTTTCATGCAAAAACTGTCTATTTCAACTGACTTTGTCCATCCAAAACGAACTTTGTACTTTGCTATGAAGTTCCACCAGGAATGAGTTTTTATGCAAAAACTGTCTATTTCAACTAACTTTGTCCATCCAAAACGAACTTTGTACTTTGCTATGAAGTTCCACCAGGAATGAGTTTTTATGCAAAAACTGTCTATTTCAACTTAATTCGTCCATCCAAAACGAACTTTGTACTTTGCTATGAAGTTCCACCAGGAATGAGTTTTCATGCAAAAACTGTCTATTTCAACTAACTTTGTCCATCCAAAACGAACTTTGTACTTTGCTATGAAGTTCCACCAGGAATGAGTTTTCATGCAAAAACTGTCTATTTCAATTGATCCATCCAAAACGAACTTTGTACTTTGCTATGAAGTTCCACCTGGAATGAGTTTTCATGCAAAAACTGTCTATTTCAACTAACTTTGTCCATCCAAAACGAACTTTGTACTTTGCTATGAAGTTCCACCAGGAATGAGTTTTCATGCAAAAACTGTCTATTTCAACTAACTTTGTCCATCCAAAACGAACTTTGTACTTTGCTATGAAGTTCCACCAGGAATGAGTTTTCATGCAAAAACTGTCTATTTCAACTTAATTCGTCCATCCAAAACGAACTTTGTACTTTGCTATGAAGTTCCACCAGGAATGAGTTTTCATGCAAAAACTGTCTATTTCAACTAACTTTGTCCATCCAAAACGAACTTTGTACTTTGCTATGAAGTTCCACCAGGAATGAGTTTTTATGCAAAAACTGTCTATTTCAACTGACTTTGTCCATCCAAAACGAACTTTGTACTTTGCTATGAAGTTCCACCAGGAATGAGTTTTTATGCAAAAACTGTCTATTTCAACTGACTTTGTCCATCCAAAACGAACTTTGTACTTTGCTATGAAGTTCCACCAGGAATGAGTTTTCATGCAAAAACTGTCTATTTCAACTTAATTCGTCCATCCAAAACGAACTTTGTACTTTGCTATGAAGTTCCACCAGGAATGAGTTTTCATGCAAAAACTGTCTATTTCAACTAACTTTGTCCATCCAAAACGAACTTTGTACTTTGCTATGAAGTTCCACCAGGAATGAGTTTTCATGCAAAAACTGTCTATTTCAACTAACTTTGTCCATCCAAAACGAACTTTGTACTTTGCTATGAAGTTCCACCAGGAATGAGTTTTTATGCAAAAACTGTCTATTTCAACTGACTTTGTCCATCCAAAACGAACTTTGTACTTTGCTATGAAGTTCCACCAGGAATGAGTTTTCATGCAAAAACTGTCTATTTCAACTTAATTCGTCCATCCAAAACGAACTTTGTACTTTGCTATGAAGTTCCACCAGGAATGAGTTTTCATGCAAAAACTGTCTATTTCAACTGACTTTGTCCATCCAAAACGAACTTTGTACTTTGCTATGAAGTTCCACCAGGAATGAGTTTTCATGCAAAAACTGTCTATTTCAACTAACTTTGTCCATCCAAAACGAACTTTGTACTTTGCTATGAAGTTCCACCAGGAATGAGTTTTTATGCAAAAACTGTCTATTTCAACTGACTTTGTCCATCCAAAACGAACTTTGTACTTTGCTATGAAGTTCCACCAGGAATGAGTTTTCATGCAAAAACTGTCTATTTCAACTAACTTTGTCCATCCAAAACGAACTTTGTACTTTGCTATGAAGTTCCACCAGGAATGAGTTTTTATGCAAAAACTGTCTATTTCAACTTAATTCGTCCATCCAAAACGAACTTTGTACTTTGCTATGAAGTTCCACCAGGAATGAGTTTTCATGCAAAAACTGTCTATTTCAACTAAATTGATCCATCCAAAACGAACTTTGTACTTTGCTATGAAGTTCCACCAGGAATGAGTTTTCATGCAAAAACTGTCTATTTCAACTAACTTTGTCCATCCAAAACGAACTTTGTACTTTGCTATGAAGTTCCACCAGGAATGAGTTTTTATGCAAAAACTGTCTATTTCAACTGACTTTGTCCATCCAAAACGAACTTTGTACTTTGCTATGAAGTTCCACCAGGAATGAGTTTTCATGCAAAAACTGTCTATTTCAACTAACTTTGTCCATCCAAAACGAACTTTGTACTTTGCTATGAAGTTCCACCAGGAATGAGTTTTCATGCAAAAACTGTCTATTTCAACTAACTTTGTCCATCCAAAACGAACTTTGTACTTTGCTATGAAGTTCCACCAGGAATGAGTTTTCATGCAAAAACTGTCTATTTCAACTAAATTGATCCATCCAAAACGAACTTTGTACTTTGCTATGAAGTTCCACCAGGAATGAGTTTTCATGCAAAAACTGTCTATTTCAACTAACTTTGTCCATCCAAAACGAACTTTGTACTTTGCTATGAAGTTCCACCAGGAATGAGTTTTCATGCAAAAACTGTCTATTTCAACCAAATTGATCCATCCAAAACGAACTTTGTACTTTGCTATGAAGTTCCACCAGGAATGAGTTTTCATGCAAAAACTGTCTATTTCAACTAACTTTGTCCATCCAAAACGAACTTTGTACTTTGCTATGAAGTTCCACCAGGAATGAGTTTTCATGCAAAAACTGTCTATTTCAACTAACTTTGTCCATCCAAAACGAACTTTGTACTTTGCTATGAAGTTCCACCAGGAATGAGTTTTCATGCAAAAAACTGTCTATTTCAACTAACTTTGTCCATCCAAAACGAACTTTGTACTTTGCTATGAAGTTCCACCAGGAATGAGTTTTCATGCAAAAACTGTCTATTTCAACTAACTTTGTCCATCCAAAACGAACTTTGTACTTTGCTATGAAGTTCCACCAGGAATGAGTTTTCATGCAAAAACTGTCTATTTCAACTAACTTTGTCCATCCAAAACGAACTTTGTACTTTGCTATGAAGTTCCACCAGGAATGAGTTTTTATGCAAAAACTGTCTATTTCAACTTAATTCGTCCATCCAAAACGAACTTTGTACTTTGCTATGAAGTTTCCACCAGGAATGAGTTTTCATGCAAAAACTGTCTATTTCAACTAACTTTGTCCATCCAAAACGAACTTTGTACTTTGCTATGAAGTTCCACCAGGAATGAGTTTTCATGCAAAAACTGTCTATTTCAACTAACTTTGTCCATCCAAAACGAACTTTGTACTTTGCTATGAAGTTCCACCAGGAATGAGTTTTCATGCAAAAACTGTCTATTTCAACTAACTTTGTCCATCCAAAACGAACTTTGTACTTTGCTATGAAGTTCCACCAGGAATGAGTTTTCATGCAAAAACTGTCTATTTCAACTAACTTTGTCCATCCAAAACGAACTTTGTACTTTGCTATGAAGTTCCACCAGGAATGAGTTTTCATGCAAAAACTGTCTATTTCAACTAAATTGATCCATCCAAAACGAACTTTGTACTTTGCTATGAAGTTCCACCAGGAATGAGTTTTCATGCAAAAACTGTCTATTTCAACTAACTTTGTTCATCCAAAACGAACTTTGTACTTTGCTATGAAGTTCCACCAGGAATGAGTTTTCATGCAAAAACTGTCTATTTCAACTAACTTTGTCCATCCAAAACGAACTTTGTACTTTGCTATGAAGTTCCACCAGGAATGAGTTTTCATGCAAAAACTGTCTATTTCAACTAACTTTGTCCATCCAAAACGAACTTTGTACTTTGCTATGAAGTTCCACCAGGAATGAGTTTTCATGCAAAAACTGTCTATTTCAACTAAATTGATCCATCCAAAACGAACTTTGTACTTTGCTATGAAGTTCCACCAGGAATGAGTTTTTATGCAAAAACTGTCTATTTCAACTAAATTGATCCATCCAAAACGAACTTTGTACTTTGCTATGAAGTTCCACCTGGAAGGAGTTTTCATGCAAAAACTGTCTATTTCAACTAACTTTGTCCATCCAAAACGAACTTTGTACTTTACTATGAAGTTCCACCAGGAATGAGTTCACATACAAAAACTGTCTATTTCAACTTAATTCGTCCATCCAAAACGAACTTTGTACTTTGCTATGAAGTTCCACCAGGAATGAGTTTTCATACAAAAACTGTCTATTTCAACTAACTTTGTCCATCCAAAACGAACTTTGTACTTTGCTATGAAGTTCCACCAGGAATGAGTTTTCATGCAAAAACTGTCTATTTCAACTAACTTTGTCCATCCAAAACGAACTTTGTACTTTGCTATGAAGTTCCACCAGGAATGAGTTTTCATGCAAAAACTGTCTATTTCAACTAACTTTGTCCATCCAAAACGAACTTTGTACTTTGATATGAAGTTCCACCAGAAGTGTGTTTTCATACAAAAACTGTTAATTACAACTAACTTTGTCCATCCGATTCGAACTTTGTTCTTTGATATGAAGTTCCACCAGAAGTGTGTTTTCATACAAAAACTATTAATTACAACTAACTTTGTCCATCCAAAACGAAGTTTGTACTTTGATATGAAGTTCCACCAGAAGTGTGTTTTCATACAAAAACTGTTAATTACAACTAACTTTGTCCATCCAAAACGAACTTTGTACTTTGCTATGAAGTTCCACCAGAAGTGTGTTTTCATACAAAAACTGTTAATTACAACTAACTTTGTCCATCCAAAACGAACTTTGTACTTTGCTATGAAGTTCCACCAGAAGTGTGTTTTCATACAAAAACTGTTAATTACAACTAACTTTGTCCATCCAAAACGAACTTTGTACTTTGATATGAAGTTCCACCAGGAATGAGTTTTCATGCAAAAACTGTCTATTTCAACTAAATTGATCCATCCAAAACGAACTTTGTACTTTGCTATGAAGTTCCACCAGGAATGAGTTTTCATGCAAAAACTGTCTATTTCAACTAACTTTGTCCATCCAAAACGAACTTTGTACTTTGATATGAAGTTCCACCAGAAGTGTGTTTTCATACAAAAACTGTTAATTACAACTAACTTTGTCCATCCGATTCGAACTTTGTTCTTTGATATGAAGTTCCACCAGAAGTGTGTTTTCATACAAAAACTGTTAATTACAAATAACTTTGTCCCTCCAAAACGAAGTTTGTACTTTGATATGAAGTTCCACCAGAAGTGTGTTTTCATACAAAAACTGTTAATTACAACTAACTTTGTCCCTCCAAAACGAAGTTTGTACTTTGATATGAAGTTCCACCAGAAGTGTGTTTTCATACAAAAACTGTTAATTACAACTAACTTTGTCCATCCAAAACGAACTTTGTACTTTGCTATGAAGTTCCACCAGGAATGAGTTTTCATGCAAAAACTGTCTATTTCAACTAAATTGATCCATCCAAAACGAACTTTGTACTTTGCTATGAAGTTCCACCAGGAATGAGTTTTTATGCAAAAACTGTCTATTTCAACTAACTTTGTCCATCCAAAACGAACTTTGTACTTTGATATGAAGTTCCACCAGAAGTGTGTTTTCATACAAAAACTGTTAATTACAACTAACTTTGTCCATCCGATTCGAACTTTGTTCTTTGATATGAAGTTCCACCAGAAGTGTGTTTTCATACAAAAACTGTTAATTACAACTAACTTTGTCCCTCCAAAACGAAGTTTGTACTTTGATATGAAGTTCCACCAGAAGTGTGTTTTCATACAAAAACTGTTAATTACAACTAACTTTGTCCATCCAAAACGAACTTTGTACTTTGCTATGAAGTTCCACCAGGAATGAGTTTTCATACAAAAACTGTCTATTTCAACTAACTTTGTCCATCCAAAACGAACTTTGTACTTTGATATGAAGTTCCACCAGAAGTGTGTTTTCATACAAAAACTGTTAATTACAACTAACTTTGTCCATCCGATTCGAACTTTGTTCTTTGATATGAAGTTCCACCAGAAGTGTGTTTTCATACAAAAACTGTTAATTACAACTAACTTTGTCCCTCCAAAACGAAGTTTGTACTTTGATATGAAGTTCCACCAGAAGTGTGTTTTCATACAAAAACTGTTAATTACAACTAACTTTGTCCATCCAAAACGAACTTTGTACTTTGCTATGAAGTTCCACCAGGAATGAGTTTTTATGCAAAAACTGTCTATTTCAACTAACTTTGTCCATCCAAAACGAACTTTGTACTTTGATATGAAGTTCCACCAGAAGTGTGTTTTCATACAAAAACTGTTAATTACAACTAACTTTGTCCATCCGATTCGAACTTTGTTCTTTGATTTGAAGTTCCACCAGAAGTGTGTTTTCATACAAAAACTGTTAATTACAACTAACTTTGTCCATCCAAAACGAAGTTTGTACTTTGATATGAAGTTCCACCAGAAGTGTGTTTTCATACAAAAACTGTTTATTACAACTAACTTTGTCCATCCAAAACGAACTTTGTACTTTGATATGAAGTTCCACCAGAAGTGTGTTTTCATACAAAAACTGTTAATTACAACTAACTTTGTCCATCCAAAACGAACTTTGTACTTTGCTATGAAGTTCCACCAGAAGTGTGTTTTCATACAAAAACTGTTAATTACAACTAACTTTGTCCATCCAAAACGAACTTTGTACTTTGATATGAAGTTCCACCAGGAATGAGTTTTCATGCAAAAACTGTCTATTTCAACTAACTTTGTCCATCCAAAACGAACTTTGTACTTTGCTATGAAGTTCCACCAGGAATGAGTTTTCATGCAAAAACTGTCTATTTCAACTAACTTTGTCCATCCAAAACGAACTTTGTACTTTGATATGAAGTTCCACCAGAAGTGTGTTTTCATACAAAAACTGTTAATTACAACTAACTTTGTCCATCCGATTCGAACTTTGTTCTTTGATATGAAGTTCCACCAGAAGTGTGTTTTCATACAAAAACTATTAATTACAACTAACTTTGTCCATCCAAAACGAAGTTTGTACTTTGATATGAAGTTCCACCAGAAGTGTGTTTTCATACAAAAACTGTTAATTACAACTAACTTTGTCCATCCAAAACGAACTTTGTACTTTGATATGAAGTTCCACCAGAAGTGTGTTTTCATACAAAAACTGTTTATTACAACTAACTTTGTCCATCCAAAACGAACTTTGTACTTTGATATGAAGTTCCACCAGAAGTGTGTTTTCATACAAAAACTGTCTATTTCAACTTAATTCGTCCATCCAAAACGAACTTTGTACTTTGCTATGAAGTTCCACCAGGAATGAGTTTTCATACAAAAACTGTCTATTTCAACTAACTTTGTCCATCCAAAACGAACTTTGTACTTTGCTATGAAGTTCCACCAGGAATGAGTTTTCATGCAAAAACTGTCTATTTCAACTAACTTTGTCCATCCAAAACGAACTTTGTACTTTGCTATGAAGTTCCACCAGGAATGAGTTTTCATGCAAAAACTGTCTATTTCAACTAACTTTGTCCATCCAAAACGAACTTTGTACTTTGATATGAAGTTCCACCAGAAGTGTGTTTTCATACAAAAACTGTTAATTACAACTAACTTTGTCCATCCGATTCGAACTTTGTTCTTTGATATGAAGTTCCACCAGAAGTGTGTTTTCATACAAAAACTATTAATTACAACTAACTTTGTCCATCCAAAACGAAGTTTGTACTTTGATATGAAGTTCCACCAGAAGTGTGTTTTCATACAAAAACTGTTAATTACAACTAACTTTGTCCATCCAAAACGAACTTTGTACTTTGATATGAAGTTCCACCAGAAGTGTGTTTTCATACAAAAACTGTTAATTACAACTAACTTTGTCCATCCAAAACGAACTTTGTACTTTGCTATGAAGTTCCACCAGAAGTGTGTTTTCATACAAAAACTGTTAATTACAACTAACTTTGTCCATCCAAAACGAACTTTGTACTTTGATATGAAGTTCCACCAGGAATGAGTTTTCATGCAAAAACTGTCTATTTCAACTAAATTGATCCATCCAAAACGAACTTTGTACTTTGCTATGAAGTTCCACCAGGAATGAGTTTTTATGCAAAAACTGTCTATTTCAACTAACTTTGTCCATCCAAAACGAACTTTGTACTTTGATATGAAGTTCCACCAGAAGTGTGTTTTCATACAAAAACTGTTAATTACAACTAACTTTGTCCATCCGATTCGAACTTTGTTCTTTGATATGAAGTTCCACCAGAAGTGTGTTTTCATACAAAAACTGTTAATTACAACTAACTTTGTCCATCCGATTCGAACTTTGTTCTTTGATATGAAGTTCCACCAGAAGTGTGTTTTCATACAAAAACTGTTAATTACAACTAACTTTGTCCCTCCAAAACGAAGTTTGTACTTTGATATGAAGTTCCACCAGAAGTGTGTTTTCATACAAAAACTGTTAATTACAACTAACTTTGTCCCTCCAAAACGAAGTTTGTACTTTGATATGAAGTTCCACCAGAAGTGTGTTTTCATACAAAAACTGTTAATTACAACTAACTTTGTCCATCCAAAACGAACTTTGTACTTTGCTATGAAGTTCCACCAGGAATGAGTTTTCATGCAAAAACTGTCTATTTCAACTAAATTGATCCATCCAAAACGAACTTTGTACTTTGCTATGAAGTTCCACCAGGAATGAGTTTTTATGCAAAAACTGTCTATTTCAACTAACTTTGTCCATCCAAAACGAACTTTGTACTTTGATATGAAGTTCCACCAGAAGTGTGTTTTCATACAAAAACTGTTAATTACAACTAACTTTGTCCATCCGATTCGAACTTTGTTCTTTGATATGAAGTTCCACCAGAAGTGTGTTTTCATACAAAAACTGTTAATTACAACTAACTTTGTCCCTCCAAAACGAAGTTTGTACTTTGATATGAAGTTCCACCAGAAGTGTGTTTTCATACAAAAACTGTTAATTACAACTAACTTTGTCCCTCCAAAACGAAGTTTGTACTTTGATATGAAGTTCCACCAGAAGTGTGTTTTCATACAAAAACTGTTAATTACAACTAACTTTGTCCATCCAAAACGAACTTTGTACTTTGCTATGAAGTTCCACCAGGAATGAGTTTTCATGCAAAAACTGTCTATTTCAACTAAATTGATCCATCCAAAACGAACTTTGTACTTTGCTATGAAGTTCCACCAGGAATGAGTTTTTATGCAAAAACTGTCTATTTCAACTAACTTTGTCCATCCAAAACGAACTTTGTACTTTGATATGAAGTTCCACCAGAAGTGTGTTTTCATACAAAAACTGTTAATTACAACTAACTTTGTCCATCCGATTCGAACTTTGTTCTTTGATTTGAAGTTCCACCAGAAGTGTGTTTTCATACAAAAACTGTTAATTACAACTAACTTTGTCCATCCAAAACGAAGTTTGTACTTTGATATGAAGTTCCACCAGAAGTGTGTTTTCATACAAAAACTGTTTATTACAACTAACTTTGTCCATCCAAAACGAACTTTGTACTTTGATATGAAGTTCCACCAGAAGTGTGTTTTCATACAAAAACTGTTAATTACAACTAACTTTGTCCATCCAAAACGAACTTTGTACTTTGCTATGAAGTTCCACCAGAAGTGTGTTTTCATACAAAAACTGTTAATTACAACTAACTTTGTCCATCCAAAACGAACTTTGTACTTTGATATGAAGTTCCACCAGAAGTGTGTTTTCATACAAAAACTGTTAATTACAACTAACTTTGTCCATCCAAAACGAACTTTGTACTTTGATATGAAGTTCCACCAGAAGTGTGTTTTCAAACAAAAACTGTTAATTACAACTAACTTTGTCCATCCAAAACGAACTTTGTACTTTGCTATGAAGTTCCACCAGAAGTGTGTTTTCATGCAAAAACTGTTAATTACAACTAACTTTGTCCATCCAAAACGAACTTTGTACTTTGCTATGAAGTTCCACCAGGAATGAGTTTTCATGCAAAAACTGTCTATTTCAACTAACTTTGTCCATCCAAAACGAACTTTGTACTTTGCTATGAAGTTCCACCAGGAATGAGTTTTCATGCAAAAACTGTCTATTTCAACTAAATTGATCCATCCAAAACGAACTTTGTACTTTGCAATGAAGTTCCACCAGGAATGAGTTTTCATACAAAAACTGTCTATTTCAACTTAATTCGTCCATCCAAAACGAACTTTGTACTTTGCTATGAAGTTCCACCAGGAATGAGTTTTTATGCAAAAACTGTCTATTTCAACTAACTTTGTCCATCCAAAACGAACTTTGTACTTTGCTATGAAGTTCCACCAGAAGTGTGTTTTCATGCAAAAACTGTTAATTACAACTAACTTTGTCCATCCAAAACGAACTTTGTACTTTGCTATGAAGTTCCACCAGGAATGAGTTTTCATGCAAAAACTGTCTATTTCAACTAACTTTGTCCATCCAAAACGAACTTTGTACTTTGCTATGAAGTTCCACCAGGAATGAGTTTTCATGCAAAAACTGTCTATTTCAACTAACTTTGTCCATCCAAAACGAACTTTGTACTTTGATATGAAGTTCCACCAGAAGTGTGTTTTCATACAAAAACTGTTAATTACAACTAACTTTGTCCATCCGATTCGAACTTTGTTCTTTGATATGAAGTTCCACCAGAAGTGTGTTTTCATACAAAAACTATTAATTACAACTAACTTTGTCCATCCAAAACGAAGTTTGTACTTTGATATGAAGTTCCACCAGAAGTGTGTTTTCATACAAAAACTGTTAATTACAACTAACTTTGTCCATCCAAAACGAACTTTGTACTTTGATATGAAGTTCCACCAGAAGTGTGTTTTCATACAAAAACTGTTAATTACAACTAACTTTGTCCATCCAAAACGAACTTTGTACTTTGCTATGAAGTTCCACCAGAAGTGTGTTTTCATACAAAAACTGTTAATTACAACTAACTTTGTCCATCCAAAACGAACTTTGTACTTTGATATGAAGTTCCACCAGGAATGAGTTTTCATGCAAAAACTGTCTATTTCAACTAAATTGATCCATCCAAAACGAACTTTGTACTTTGCTATGAAGTTCCACCAGGAATGAGTTTTTATGCAAAAACTGTCTATTTCAACTAACTTTGTCCATCCAAAACGAACTTTGTACTTTGATATGAAGTTCCACCAGAAGTGTGTTTTCATACAAAAACTGTTAATTACAACTAACTTTGTCCATCCGATTCGAACTTTGTTCTTTGATATGAAGTTCCACCAGAAGTGTGTTTTCATACAAAAACTGTTAATTACAACTAACTTTGTCCCTCCAAAACGAAGTTTGTACTTTGATATGAAGTTCCACCAGAAGTGTGTTTTCATACAAAAACTGTTAATTACAACTAACTTTGTCCCTCCAAAACGAAGTTTGTACTTTGATATGAAGTTCCACCAGAAGTGTGTTTTCATACAAAAACTGTTAATTACAACTAACTTTGTCCATCCAAAACGAACTTTGTACTTTGCTATGAAGTTCCACCAGGAATGAGTTTTCATGCAAAAACTGTCTATTTCAACTAAATTGATCCATCCAAAACGAACTTTGTACTTTGCTATGAAGTTCCACCAGGAATGAGTTTTTATGCAAAAACTGTCTATTTCAACTAACTTTGTCCATCCAAAACGAACTTTGTACTTTGATATGAAGTTCCACCAGAAGTGTGTTTTCATACAAAAACTGTTAATTACAACTAACTTTGTCCATCCGATTCGAACTTTGTTCTTTGATATGAAGTTCCACCAGAAGTGTGTTTTCATACAAAAACTGTTAATTACAACTAACTTTGTCCCTCCAAAACGAAGTTTGTACTTTGATATGAAGTTCCACCAGAAGTGTGTTTTCATACAAAAACTGTTAATTACAACTAACTTTGTCCATCCAAAACGAACTTTGTACTTTGATATGAAGTTCCACCAGAAGTGTGTTTTCATACAAAAACTGTTAATTACAACTAACTTTGTCCATCCAAAACGAACTTTGTACTTTGATATGAAGTTCCACCAGAAGTGTGTTTTCATACAAAAACTGTTAATTACAACTAACTTTGTCCATCCGATTCGAACTTTGTTCTTTGATATGAAGTTCCACCAGAAGTGTGTTTTCATACAAAAACTGTTAATTACAACTAACTTTGTCCATCCAAAACGAACTTTGTACTTTGATATGAAGTTCCACCAGAAGTGTGTTTTCAAACAAAAACTGTTAATTACAACTAACTTTGTCCATCCAAAACGAACTTTGTACTTTGCTATGAAGTTCCACCAGAAGTGTGTTTTCATGCAAAAACTGTTAATTACAACTAACTTTGTCCATCCAAAACGAACTTTGTACTTTGCTATGAAGTTCCACCAGGAATGAGTTTTCATGCAAAAACTGTCTATTTCAACTAACTTTGTCCATCCAAAACGAACTTTGTACTTTGCTATGAAGTTCCACCAGGAATGAGTTTTCATGCAAAAACTGTCTATTTCAACTAAATTGATCCATCCAAAACGAACTTTGTACTTTGCAATGAAGTTCCACCAGGAATGAGTTTTCATACAAAAACTGTCTATTTCAACTTAATTCGTCCATCCAAAACGAACTTTGTACTTTGCTATGAAGTTCCACCAGGAATGAGTTTTCATGCAAAAACTGTCTATTTCAACTAACTTTGTCCATCCAAAACGAACTTTGTACTTTGCTATGAAGTTCCACCTGGAAGGAGTTTTCATGCAAAAACTGTCTATTTCAACTAACTTTGTCCATCCAAAACGAACTTTGTACTTTGATATGAAGTTCCACCAGGAATGAGTTTTCATACAAAAACTGTCTATTTCAACTAACTTTGTCCATCCAAAACGAACTTTGTACTTTGCTATGAAGTTCCACCAGAAGTGTGTTTTCATGCAAAAACTGTTAATTACAACTAACTTTGTCCATCCAAAACGAACTTTGTACTTTGCTATGAAGTTCCACCAGGAATGAGTTCACATACAAAAACTGTCTATTTCAACTTAATTCGTCCATCCAAAACGAACTTTGTACTTTGCTATGAAGTTCCACCAGGAATGAGTTTTCATACAAAAACTGTCTATTTCAACTAAATTGATCCATCCAAAACGAACTTTGTACTTTGCTATGAAGTTCCACCAGAAGTGTGTTTTCATGCAAAAACTGTTAATTACAACTAACTTTGTCCATCCAAAACGAACTTTGTACTTTGATATGAAGTTCCACCAGGAATGAGTTTTCATGCAAAAACTGTCTATTTCAACTAAATTGATCCATCCAAAACGAACTTTGTACTTTGCTATGAAGTTCCACCAGGAATGAGTTTTTATGCAAAAACTGTCTATTTCAACTAACTTTGTCCATCCAAAACGAACTTTGTACTTTGATATGAAGTTCCACCAGAAGTGTGTTTTCATACAAAAACTGTTAATTACAACTAACTTTGTCCATCCGATTCGAACTTTGTTCTTTGATATGAAGTTCCACCAGAAGTGTGTTTTCATACAAAAACTGTTAATTACAACTAACTTTGTCCCTCCAAAACGAAGTTTGTACTTTGATATGAAGTTCCACCAGAAGTGTGTTTTCATACAAAAACTGTTAATTACAACTAACTTTGTCCATCCAAAACGAACTTTGTACTTTGATATGAAGTTCCACCAGAAGTGTGTTTTCATACAAAAACTGTTAATTACAACTAACTTTGTCCATCCAAAACGAACTTTGTACTTTGATATGAAGTTCCACCAGAAGTGTGTTTTCATACAAAAACTGTTAATTACAACTAACTTTGTCCATCCGATTCGAACTTTGTTCTTTGATATGAAGTTCCACCAGAAGTGTGTTTTCATACAAAAACTGTTAATTACAACTAACTTTGTCCCTCCAAAACGAAGTTTGTACTTTGATATGAAGTTCCACCAGAAGTGTGTTTTCATACAAAAACTGTTAATTACAACTAACTTTGTCCCTCCAAAACGAAGTTTGTACTTTGATATGAAGTTCCACCAGAAGTGTGTTTTCATACAAAAACTGTTAATTACAACTAACTTTGTCCATCCAAAACGAACTTTGTACTTTGCTATGAAGTTCCACCAGGAATGAGTTTTCATGCAAAAACTGTCTATTTCAACTAAATTGATCCATCCAAAACGAACTTTGTACTTTGCTATGAAGTTCCACCAGGAATGAGTTTTTATGCAAAAACTGTCTATTTCAACTAACTTTGTCCATCCAAAACGAACTTTGTACTTTGATATGAAGTTCCACCAGAAGTGTGTTTTCATACAAAAACTGTTAATTACAACTAACTTTGTCCATCCGATTCGAACTTTGTTCTTTGATATGAAGTTCCACCAGAAGTGTGTTTTCATACAAAAACTGTTAATTACAACTAACTTTGTCCCTCCAAAACGAAGTTTGTACTTTGATATGAAGTTCCACCAGAAGTGTGTTTTCATACAAAAACTGTTAATTACAACTAACTTTGTCCCTCCAAAACGAAGTTTGTACTTTGATATGAAGTTCCACCAGAAGTGTGTTTTCATACAAAAACTGTTAATTACAACTAACTTTGTCCATCCAAAACGAACTTTGTACTTTGCTATGAAGTTCCACCAGGAATGAGTTTTCATGCAAAAACTGTCTATTTCAACTAAATTGATCCATCCAAAACGAACTTTGTACTTTGCTATGAAGTTCCACCAGGAATGAGTTTTTATGCAAAAACTGTCTATTTCAACTAACTTTGTCCATCCAAAACGAACTTTGTACTTTGATATGAAGTTCCACCAGAAGTGTGTTTTCATACAAAAACTGTTAATTACAACTAACTTTGTCCATCCGATTCGAACTTTGTTCTTTGATTTGAAGTTCCACCAGAAGTGTGTTTTCATACAAAAACTGTTAATTACAACTAACTTTGTCCATCCAAAACGAAGTTTGTACTTTGATATGAAGTTCCACCAGAAGTGTGTTTTCATACAAAAACTGTTTATTACAACTAACTTTGTCCATCCAAAACGAACTTTGTACTTTGATATGAAGTTCCACCAGAAGTGTGTTTTCATACAAAAACTGTTAATTACAACTAACTTTGTCCATCCAAAACGAACTTTGTACTTTGCTATGAAGTTCCACCAGAAGTGTGTTTTCATACAAAAACTGTTAATTACAACTAACTTTGTCCATCCAAAACGAACTTTGTACTTTGATATGAAGTTCCACCAGAAGTGTGTTTTCATACAAAAACTGTTAATTACAACTAACTTTGTCCATCCAAAACGAACTTTGTACTTTGATATGAAGTTCCACCAGAAGTGTGTTTTCAAACAAAAACTGTTAATTACAACTAACTTTGTCCATCCAAAACGAACTTTGTACTTTGCTATGAAGTTCCACCAGAAGTGTGTTTTCATGCAAAAACTGTTAATTACAACTAACTTTGTCCATCCAAAACGAACTTTGTACTTTGCTATGAAGTTCCACCAGGAATGAGTTTTCATGCAAAAACTGTCTATTTCAACTAACTTTGTCCATCCAAAACGAACTTTGTACTTTGCTATGAAGTTCCACCAGGAATGAGTTTTCATGCAAAAACTGTCTATTTCAACTAAATTGATCCATCCAAAACGAACTTTGTACTTTGCAATGAAGTTCCACCAGGAATGAGTTTTCATACAAAAACTGTCTATTTCAACTTAATTCGTCCATCCAAAACGAACTTTGTACTTTGCTATGAAGTTCCACCAGGAATGAGTTTTCATGCAAAAACTGTCTATTTCAACTAACTTTGTCCATCCAAAACGAACTTTGTACTTTGCTATGAAGTTCCACCTGGAAGGAGTTTTCATGCAAAAACTGTCTATTTCAACTAACTTTGTCCATCCAAAACGAACTTTGTACTTTGATATGAAGTTCCACCAGGAATGAGTTTTCATACAAAAACTGTCTATTTCAACTAACTTTGTCCATCCAAAACGAACTTTGTACTTTGCTATGAAGTTCCACCAGAAGTGTGTTTTCATGCAAAAACTGTTAATTACAACTAACTTTGTCCATCCAAAACGAACTTTGTACTTTGCTATGAAGTTCCACCAGGAATGAGTTCACATACAAAAACTGTCTATTTCAACTTAATTCGTCCATCCAAAACGAACTTTGTACTTTGCTATGAAGTTCCACCAGGAATGAGTTTTCATACAAAAACTGTCTATTTCAACTAACTTTGTCCATCCAAAACGAACTTTG
This sequence comes from Anopheles moucheti, assembly GCF_943734755.1. Lineage (NCBI taxonomy): Eukaryota > Metazoa > Arthropoda > Insecta > Diptera > Culicidae > Anopheles > Anopheles moucheti. The sequence goes on from NW_026453712.1 coordinate 98,529, forward strand.
TACTTTGCTATGAAGTTCCACCAGGAATGAGTTTTCATGCAAAAACTGTCTATTTCAACTAACTTTGTCCATCCAAAACGAACTTTGTACTTTGCTATGAAGTTCCACCAGGAATGAGTTTTCATGCAAAAACTATCTATTTCAACTAACTTTGTCCATCCAAAACGAACTTTGTACTTTGATATGAAGTTCCACCAGAAGTGTGTTTTCATACAAAAACTGTTAATTACAACTAACTTTGTCCATCCGATTCGAACTTTGTTCTTTGATATGAAGTTCCACCAGAAGTGTGTTTTCATACAAAAACTATTAATTACAACTAACTTTGTCCATCCAAAACGAAGTTTGTACTTTGATATGAAGTTCCACCAGAAGTGTGTTTTCATACAAAAACTGTTAATTACAACTAACTTTGTCCATCCAAAACGAACTTTGTACTTTGATATGAAGTTCCACCAGGAATGAGTTTTCATGCAAAAACTGTCTATTTCAACTAAATTGATCCATCCAAAACGAACTTTGTACTTTGCTATGAAGTTCCACCAGGAATGAGTTTTTATGCAAAAACTGTCTATTTCAACTAACTTTGTCCATCCAAAACGAACTTTGTACTTTGATATGAAGTTCCACCAGAAGTGTGTTTTCATACAAAAACTGTTAATTACAACTAACTTTGTCCATCCGATTCGAACTTTGTTCTTTGATATGAAGTTCCACCAGAAGTGTGTTTTCATACAAAAACTGTTAATTACAACTAACTTTGTCCCTCCAAAACGAAGTTTGTACTTTGATATGAAGTTCCACCAGAAGTGTGTTTTCATACAAAAACTGTTAATTACAACTAACTTTGTCCATCCAAAACGAACTTTGTACTTTGCTATGAAGTTCCACCAGGAATGAGTTTTCATGCAAAAACTGTCTATTTCAACTAAATTGATCCATCCAAAACGAACTTTGTACTTTGCTATGAAGTTCCACCAGGAATGAGTTTTTATGCAAAAACTGTCTATTTCAACTAACTTTGTCCATCCAAAACGAACTTTGTACTTTGATATGAAGTTCCACCAGAAGTGTGTTTTCATACAAAAACTGTTAATTACAACTAACTTTGTCCATCCGATTCGAACTTTGTTCTTTGATATGAAGTTCCACCAGAAGTGTGTTTTCATACAAAAACTGTTAATTACAACTAACTTTGTCCCTCCAAAACGAAGTTTGTACTTTGATATGAAGTTCCACCAGAAGTGTGTTTTCATACAAAAACTGTTAATTACAACTAACTTTGTCCCTCCAAAACGAAGTTTGTACTTTGATATGAAGTTCCACCAGAAGTGTGTTTTCATACAAAAACTGTTAATTACAACTAACTTTGTCCATCCAAAACGAACTTTGTACTTTGCTATGAAGTTCCACCAGAAGTGTGTTTTCATACAAAAACTGTTAATTACAACTAACTTTGTCCATCCAAAACGAACTTTGTACTTTGATATGAAGTTCCACCAGGAATGAGTTTTCATGCAAAAACTGTCTATTTCAACTAACTTTGTCCATCCAAAACGAACTTTGTACTTTGCTATGAAGTTCCACCAGGAATGAGTTTTCATGCAAAAACTGTCTATTTCAACTAACTTTGTCCATCCAAAACGAACTTTGTACTTTGATATGAAGTTCCACCAGAAGTGTGTTTTCATACAAAAACTGTTAATTACAACTAACTTTGTCCATCCAAAACGAACTTTGTACTTTGCTATGAAGTTCCACCAGAAGTGTGTTTTCATACAAAAACTGTTAATTACAACTAACTTTGTCCATCCAAAACGAACTTTGTACTTTGATATGAAGTTCCACCAGGAATGAGTTTTCATGCAAGAACTGTCTATTTCAACTTAATTCGTCCATCCAAAACGAACTTTGTACTTTGCTATGAAGTTCCACCAGGAATGAGTTTTCATGCAAAAACTGTCTATTTCAACTAAATTGATCCATCCAAAACGAACTTTGTACTTTGCTATGAAGTTCCACCAGGAATGAGTTTTCATGCAAAAACTGTCTATTTCAACTAACTTTGTCCATCTGATTCGATTTTTGTACTTTGCTATGAAGTTCCACCAGGAATGAGTTTTCATACAAAAACTGTCTATTTCAACTTAATTCGTCCATCCAAAATGAACTTTGTACTTTGCTATGAAGTTCCACCAGGAATGAGTTTTCATGCAAAAACTGTCTATTTCAACTAACTTTGTCCATCCAAAACGAACTTTGTACTTTGCTATTAAGTTCCACCAGGAATGAGTTTTTATGCAAAAACTGTCTATTTCAACTAACTTTGTCCATCCAAAACGAACTTTGTACTTTGCTATGAAGTTCCACCAGGAATGAGTTTTCATGCAAAAACTGTCTATTTCAACTAACTTTGTCCATCCAAAACGAACTTTGTACTTTGCTATTAAGTTCCACCAGGAATGAGTTTTCATGCAAGAACTGTCTATTTCAACTTAATTCGTCCATCCAAAACGAACTTTGTACTTTGCTATGAAGTTCCACCAGGAATGAGTTTTCATGCAAAAACTGTCTATTTCAACTAAATTGATCCATCCAAAACGAACTTTGTACTTTGCTATGAAGTTCCACCAGGAATGAGTTTTCATGCAAAAACTGTCTATTTCAACTAACTTTGTCCATCTGATTCGAACTTTGTACTTTGCTATGAAGTTCCACCAGGAATGAGTTTTCATACAAAAACTGTCTATTTCAACTTAATTCGTCCATCCAAAACGAACTTTGTACTTTGCTATGAAGTTCCACCAGGAATGAGTTTTCATGCAAAAACTGTCTATTTCAACTAACTTTGTCCATCCAAAACGAACTTTGTACTTTGCTATTAAGTTCCACCAGGAATGAGTTTTTATGCAAAAACTGTCTATTTCAACTAACTTTGTCCATCTGATTCGAACTTTGTACTTTGCTATGAAGTTCCACCAGGAATGAGTTTTCATACAAAAACTGTCTATTTCAACTTAATTCGTCCATCCAAAACGAACTTTGTACTTTGCTATGAAGTTCCACCAGGAATGAGTTTTCATGCAAAAACTGTCTATTTCAACTAACTTTGTCCATCCAAAACGAACTTTGTACTTTGATATGAAGTTCCACCAGGAATGAGTTTTCATGCAAGAACTGTCTATTTCAACTTAATTCGTCCATCCAAAACGAACTTTGTACTTTGCTATGAAGTTCCACCAGGAATGAGTTTTCATGCAAAAACTGTCTATTTCAACTCAATTCGTCCATCCAAAACGAACTTTGTACTTTGCTATGAAGTTCCACCAGGAATGAGTTTTCATGCAAAAACTGTCTATTTCAACTAACTTTGTCCATCTGATTCGATTTTTGTACTTTGCTATGAAGTTCCACCAGGAATGAGTTTTCATACAAAAACTGTCTATTTCAACTTAATTCGTCCATCCAAAACGAACTTTGTACTTTGCTATGAAGTTCCACCAGGAATGAGTTTTCATGCAAAAACTGTCTATTTCAACTAACTTTGTCCATCCAAAACGAACTTTGTACTTTGCTATGAAGTTCCACCAGGAATGAGTTTTCATGCAAAAACTGTCTATTTCAACTAAATTGATCCATCCAAAACGAACTTTGTACTTTGCTATGAAGTTCCACCAGGAATGAGTTTTCATGCAAGAACTGTCTATTTCAACTTAATTCGTCCATCCAAAACGAACTTTGTACTTTGCTATGAAGTTCCACCAGGAATGAGTTTTCATGCAAAAACTGTCTATTTCAACTAAATTGATCCATCCAAAACGAACTTTGTACTTTGCTATGAAGTTCCACCAGGAATGAGTTTTCATGCAAAAACTGTCTATTTCAACTAACTTTGTCCATCCAAAACGAACTTTGTACTTTGCTATGAAGTTCCACCAGGAATGAGTTTTCATGCAAAAACTGTCTATTTCAACTAACTTTGTCCATCCAAAACGAACTTTGTACTTTGCTATTAAGTTCCACCAGGAATGAGTTTTCATGCAAGAACTGTCTATTTCAACTTAATTCGTCCATCCAAAACGAACTTTGTACTTTGCTATGAAGTTCCACCAGGAATGAGTTTTCATGCAAAAACTGTCTATTTCAACTAAATTGATCCATCCAAAACGAACTTTGTACTTTGCTATGAAGTTCCACCAGGAATGAGTTTTCATGCAAAAACTGTCTATTTTAACTAACTTTGTCCATCCAAAACGAACTTTGTACTTTGCTATTAAGTTCCACCAGGAATGAGTTTTCATGCAAGAACTGTCTATTTCAACTTAATTCGTCCATCCAAAACGAACTTTGTACTTTGCTATGAAGTTCCACCAGGAATGAGTTTTCATGCAAAAACTGTCTATTTCAACTAACTTTGTCCATCCAAAACGAACTTTGTACTTTGCTATGAAGTTCCACCAGGAATGAGTTTTCATGCAAAAACTGTCTATTTCAACTAACTTTGTCCATCCAAAACGAACTTTGTACTTTGCTATGAAGTTCCACCAGGAATGAGTTTTCATGCAAAAACTGTCTATTTCAACTAACTTTGTCCATCCAAAACGAACTTTGTACTTTGCTATGAAGTTCCACCAGGAATGAGTTTTTATGCAAAAACTGTCTATTTCAACTAACTTTGTCCATCCAAAACGAACTTTGTACTTTGCTATGAAGTTCCACCAGGAATGAGTTTTCATGCAAAAACTGTCTATTTCAACTAACTTTGTCCATCCAAAACGAACTTTGTACTTTGCTATGAAGTTCCACCAGGAATGAGTTTTCATGCAAGAACTGTCTATTTCAACTTAATTCGTCCATCCAAAACGAACTTTGTACTTTGCTATGAAGTTCCACCAGGAATGAGTTTTCATGCAAAAACTGTCTATTTCAACTAAATTGATCCATCCAAAACGAACTTTGTACTTTGCTATGAAGTTCCACCAGGAATGAGTTTTCATGCAAAAACTGTCTATTTCAACTTAATTCGTCCATCCAACACGAACTTTGTACTTTGCTATAAAGTTCCACCAGGAATGAGTTTTCATGCAAAAACTGTCTATTTCAACTAACTTTGTCCATCCAAAACGAACTTTGTACTTTGCTATGAAGTTCCACCAGGAATGAGTTTTCATGCAAAAACTGTCTATTTCAACTAAATTGATCCATCCAAAACGAACTTTGTACTTTGCTATGAAGTTCCACCAGAAGTGTGTTTTCATACAAAAACTGTTAATTACAACTAACTTTGTCCATCCAAAACGAACTTTGTACTTTGATATGAAGTTCCACCAGAAGTGTGTTTTCATACAAAAACTGTTAATTACAACTAACTTTGTCCATCCAAAACGAAGTTTGTACTTTGATATGAAGTTCCACCAGAAGTGTGTTTTCATACAAAAACTGTTAATTACAACTAACTTTGTCCATCCAAAACGAACTTTGTACTTTGATATGAAGTTCCACCAGAAGTGTGTTTTCATACAAAAAATGTTAATTACAACTAACTTTGTCCATCCAAAACGAACTTTGTACTTTGCTATGAAGTTCCACCAGAAGTGTGTTTTCATACAAAAACTGTTAATTACAACTAACTTTGTCCATCCAAAACGAACTTTGTACTTTGATATGAAGTTCCACCAGGAATGAGTTTTCATGCAAAAACTGTCTATTTCAACTAAATTGATCCATCCAAAACGAACTTTGTACTTTGCTATGAAGTTCCACCAGGAATGAGTTTTTATGCAAAAACTGTCTATTTCAACTAACTTTGTCCATCTGATTCGAACTTTGTACTTTGCTATGAAGTTCCACCAGAAGTGTGTTTTCATACAAAAACTGTTAATTACAACTAACTTTGTCCATCCAAAACGAAGTTTGTACTTTGATATGAAGTTCCACCAGAAGTGTGTTTTCATACAAAAACTGTTAATTACAACTAACTTTGTCCATCCAAAACGAACTTTGTACTTTGCTATGAAGTTCCACCAGAAGTGTGTTTTCATACAAAAACTGTTAATTACAACTAACTTTGTCCATCCAAAACGAACTTTGTACTTTGATATGAAGTTCCACCAGGAATGAGTTTTCATGCAAAAACTGTCTATTTCAACTAAATTGATCCATCCAAAACGAACTTTGTACTTTGCTATGAAGTTCCACCAGGAATGAGTTTTTATGCAAAAACTGTCTATTTCAACTAACTTTGTCCATCCAAAACGAACTTTGTACTTTGCTATGAAGTTCCACCAGAAGTGTGTTTTCATACAAAAACTGTTAATTACAACTAACTTTGTCCATCCAAAACGAACTTTGTACTTTGATATGAAGTTCCACCAGAAGCGTGTTTTCATACAAAAACTGTTAATTACAACTAACTTTGTCCATCCAAAACGAAGTTTGTACTTTGATATGAAGTTCCACCAGAAGTGTGTTTTCATACAAAAACTGTTAATTACAACTAACTTTGTCCATCCAAAACGAACTTTGTACTTTGATATGAAGTTCCACCAGAAGTGTGTTTTCATACAAAAAATGTTAATTACAACTAACTTTGTCCATCCAAAACGAACTTTGTACTTTGCTATGAAGTTCCACCAGAAGTGTGTTTTCATACAAAAACTGTTAATTACAACTAACTTTGTCCATCCGATTCGAACTTTGTTCTTTGATATGAAGTTCCACCAGAAGTGTGTTTTCATACAAAAACTGTTAATTACAACTAACTTTGTCCCTCCAAAACGAAGTTTGTACTTTGATATGAAGTTCCACCAGAAGTGTGTTTTCATACAAAAACTGTTAATTACAACTAACTTTGTCCATCCAAAACGAACTTTGTACTTTGATATGAAGTTCCACCAGAAGTGTGTTTTCATACAAAAACTGTTAATTACAACTAACTTTGTCCATCCAAAACGAACTTTGTACTTTGCTATGAAGTTCCACCAGAAGTGTGTTTTCATACAAAAACTGTTAATTACAACTAACTTTGTCCATCCAAAACGAACTTTGTACTTTGCTATGAAGTTCCACCAGGAATGAGTTTTCATGCAAAAACTGTCTATTTCAACTAAATTGATCCATCCAAAACGAACTTTGTACTTTGCTATGAAGTTCCACCAGGAATGAGTTTTTATGCAAAAACTGTCTATTTCAACTAACTTTGTCCATCCAAAACGAACTTTGTACTTTGATATGAAGTTCCACCAGAAGTGTGTTTTCATACAAAAACTGTTAATTACAACTAACTTTGTCCATCCAAAACGAAGTTTGTACTTTGATATGAAGTTCCACCAGAAGTGTGTTTTCATACAAAAACTGTTTATTACAACTAACTTTGTCCATCCAAAACGAACTTTGTACTTTGATATGAAGTTCCACCAGAAGTGTGTTTTCATACAAAAACTGTTAATTACAACTAACTTTGTCCATCCAAAACGAACTTTGTACTTTGCTATGAAGTTCCACCAGAAGTGTGTTTTCATACAAAAACTGTTAATTACAACTAACTTTGTCCATCCAAAACGAACTTTGTACTTTGATATGAAGTTCCACCAGAAGTGTGTTTTCATACAAAAACTGTTAATTACAACTAACTTTGTCCATCCAAAACGAACTTTGTACTTTGATATGAAGTTCCACCAGAAGTGTGTTTTCAAACAAAAACTGTTAATTACAACTAACTTTGTCCATCCAAAACGAACTTTGTACTTTGCTATGAAGTTCCACCAGAAGTGTGTTTTCATGCAAAAACTGTTAATTACAACTAACTTTGTCCATCCAAAACGAACTTTGTACTTTGCTATGAAGTTCCACCAGGAATGAGTTTTCATGCAAAAACTGTCTATTTCAACTAACTTTGTCCATCCAAAACGAACTTTGTACTTTGCTATGAAGTTCCACCAGGAATGAGTTTTCATGCAAAAACTGTCTATTTCAACTAAATTGATCCATCCAAAACGAACTTTGTACTTTGCAATGAAGTTCCACCAGGAATGAGTTTTCATACAAAAACTGTCTATTTCAACTAACTTTGTCCATCCAAAACGAACTTTGTACTTTGCTATGAAGTTCCACCAGGAATGAGTTTTCATGCATAAACTGTCTATTTCAACTAACTTTGTCCATCCAAAACGAACTTTGTACTTTGCTATGAAGTTCCACCAGGAATGAGTTTTCATGCAAAAACTGTCTATTTCAACTAACTTTGTCCATCTGATTCGAACTTTGTACTTTGCTATGAAGTTCCACCAGGAATGAGTTTTCATACAAAAACTGTCTATTTCAACTTAATTCGTCCATCCAAAACGAACTTTGTACTTTGCTATGAAGTTCCACCAGGAATGAGTTTTCATGCAAAAACTGTCTATTTCAACTAACTTTGTCCATCCAAAACGAACTTTGTACTTTGCTATGAAGTTCCACCAGGAATGAGTTTTCATGCAAAAACTGTCTATTTCAACTAAATTGATCCATCCAAAACGAACTTTGTACTTTGCAATGAAGTTCCACCAGGAATGAGTTTTCATACAAAAACTGTCTATTTCAACTAACTTTGTCCATCCAAAACGAACTTTGTACTTTGCTATGAAGTTCCACCAGGAATGAGTTTTCATGCATAAACTGTCTATTTCAACTAACTTTGTCCATCCAAAACGAACTTTGTACTTTGCTATTAAGTTCCACCAGGAATGAGTTTTTATGCAAAAACTGTCTATTTCAACTAACTTTGTCCATCTGATTCGAACTTTGTACTTTGCTATGAAGTTCCACCAGGAATGAGTTTTCATACAAAAACTGTCTATTTCAACTAACTTTGTCCATCCAAAACGAACTTTGTACTTTGCTATGAAGTTCCACCAGGAATGAGTTTTCATGCATAAACTGTCTATTTCAACTAACTTTGTCCATCCAAAACGAACTTTGTACTTTGCTATGAAGTTCCACCAGGAATGAGTTTTCATGCAAAAACTGTCTATTTCAACTAAATTGATCCATCCAAAACGAACTTTGTACTTTGCAATGAAGTTCCACCAGGAATGAGTTTTCATGCAAAAATTGTCTATTTCAACTAACTTTGTCCATCCAAAACGAACTTTGTACTTTGCTATGAAGTTCCACCAGGAATGAGTTTTCATGCATAAACTGTCTATTTCAACTAACTTTGTCCATCCAAAACGAACTTTGTACTTTGCTATGAAGTTCCACCAGGAATGAGTTTTCATGCAAAAACTGTCTATTTCAACTAAATTGATCCATCCAAAACGAACTTTGTACTTTGCAATGAAGTTCCACCAGGAATGAGTTTTCATGCAAAAATTGTCTATTTCAACTAACTTTGTCCATCCAAAACGAACTTTGTACTTTGCTATGAAGTTCCACCAGGAATGAGTTTTCATGCATAAACTGTCTATTTCAACTAACTTTGTCCATCCAAAACGAACTTTGTACTTTGCTATGAAGTTCCACCAGGAATGAGTTTTCATGCAAAAACTGTCTATTTCAACTAACTTTGTCCATCTGATTCGAACTTTGTACTTTGCTATGAAGTTCCACCAGGAATGAGTTTTCATACAAAAACTGTCTATTTCAACTTAATTCGTCCATCCAAAACGAACTTTGTACTTTGCTATGAAGTTCCACCAGGAATGAGTTTTCATGCAAAAACTGTCTATTTCAACTAACTTTGTCCATCCAAAACGAACTTTGTACTTTGCTATGAAGTTCCACCAGAAGTGTGTTTTCATGCAAAAACTGTTAATTACAACTAACTTTGTCCATCCAAAACGAACTTTGTACTTTGCTATGAAGTTCCACCAGGAATGAGTTTTCATGCAAAAACTGTCTATTTCAACTAACTTTGTCCATCCAAAACGAACTTTGTACTTTGCTATGAAGTTCCACCAGGAATGAGTTTTCATGCATAAACTGTCTATTTCAACTAACTTTGTCCATCCAAAACGAACTTTGTACTTTGCTATGAAGTTCCACCAGGAATGAGTTTTCATGCAAAAACTGTCTATTTCAACTAAATTGATCCATCCAAAACGAACTTTGTACTTTGCTATGAAGTTCCACCAGAAGTGTGTTTTCATGCAAAAACTGTTAATTACAACTAACTTTGTCCATCCAAAACGAACTTTGTACTTTGCTATGAAGTTCCACCAGGAATGAGTTTTCATGCATAAACTGTCTATTTCAACTAACTTTGTCCATCCAAAACGAACTTTGTACTTTGCTATGAAGTTCCACCAGGAATGAGTTTTCATGCAAAAACTGTCTATTTCAACTAACTTTGTCCATCTGATTCGAACTTTGTACTTTGCTATGAAGTTCCACCAGGAATGAGTTTTCATACAAAAACTGTCTATTTCAACTTAATTCGTCCATCCAAAACGAACTTTGTACTTTGCTATGAAGTTCCACCAGGAATGAGTTTTCATGCAAAAACTGTCTATTTCAACTAACTTTGTCCATCCAAAACGAACTTTGTACTTTGCTATTAAGTTCCACCAGGAATGAGTTTTTATGCAAAAACTGTCTATTTCAACTAACTTTGTCCATCTGATTCGAACTTTGTACTTTGCTATGAAGTTCCACCAGGAATGAGTTTTCATACAAAAACTGTCTATTTCAACTTAATTCGTCCATCCAAAACGAACTTTGTACTTTGCTATGAAGTTCCACCAGGAATGAGTTTTCATGCAAAAACTGTCTATTTCAACTAACTTTGTCCATCCAAAACGAACTTTGTACTTTGCTATTAAGTTCCACCAGGAATGAGTTTTTATGCAAAAACTGTCTATTTCAACTAACTTTGTCCATCCAAAACGAACTTTGTACTTTGCTATGAAGTTCCACCAGGAATGAGTTTTCATGCAAAAACTGTCTATTTCAACTAACTTTGTCCATCCAAAACGAACTTTGTACTTTGCTATGAAGTTCCACCAGCAATGAGTTTTCATGCAAAAACTGTCTATTTCAACTAAATTCATCCATCCAAAACGAACTTTGTACTTTGCTATGAAGTTCCACCAGGAATGAGTTTTCATGCAAAAACTGTCTATTTCAACTAAATTGATCCATCCAAAACGAACTTTGTACTTTGCTATGAAGTTCCACCAGGAATGAGTTTTCATGCAAAAACTGTCTATTTCAACTAACTTTGTCCATCCAAAACGAACTTTGTACTTTGCTATGAAGTTCCACCAGGAATGAGTTTTCATGCAAAAACTGTCTATTTCAACTAACTTTGTCCATCCAAAACGAACTTTGTACTTTGCTATGAAGTTCCACCAGGAATGAGTTTTCATGCAAAAACTGTCTATTTCAACTAACTTTGTCCATCCAAAACGAACTTTGTACTTTGCTATGAAGTTCCACCAGGAATGAGTTGTCATGAAAAAACTGTCTATTTCAACTAACTTTGTCCATCCAAAACGAACTTTGTACTTTGCTATGAAGTTCCACCAGCAATGAGTTTTCATGCAAAAACTGTCTATTTCAACTAAATTCATCCATCCAAAACGAACTTTGTACTTTGCTATGAAGTTCCACCAGGAATGAGTTTTCATGCAAAAACTGTCTATTTCAACTAACTTTGTCCATCCAAAACGAACTTTGTACTTTGCTATGAAGTTCCACCAGCAATGAGTTTTCATGCAAAAACTGTCTATTTCAACTAAATTCATCCATCCAAAACGAACTTTGTACTTTGCTATGAAGTTCCACCAGGAATGAGTTTTCATGCAAAAACTGTCTATTTCAACTAAATTGATCCATCCAAAACGAACTTTGTACTTTGCTATGAAGTTCCACCAGGAATGAGTTTTCATGCAAAAACTGTCTATTTCAACTAACTTTGTCCATCCAAAACGAACTTTGTACTTTGCTATGAAGTTCCACCAGCAATGAGTTTTCATGCAAAAACTGTCTATTTCAACTAAATTCGTCCATCCAAAACGAACTTTGTACTTTGCTATGAAGTTCCACCAGGAATGAGTTTTCATGCAAAAACTGTCTATTTCAACTAAATTGATCCATCCAAAACGAACTTTGTACTTTGCTATGAAGTTCCACCAGGAATGAGTTTTCATACAAAAACTGTCTATTTCAACTAAATTGATCCATCCAAAACGAACTTTGTACTTTGCTATGAAGTTCCACCAGGAATGAGTTTTTATGCAAAAACTGTCTATTTCAACTAACTTTGTCCATCCAAAACGAACTTTGTACTTTGCTATGAAGTTCCACCAGGAATGAGTTTTCATGCAAAAACTGTCTATTTCAACTAAATTGATCCATCCAAAACGAACTTTGTACTTTGCTATGAAGTTCCACCAGGAATGAGTTTTCATGCAAAAACTGTCTATTTCAACTAACTTTGTCCATCCAAAACGAACTTTGTACTTTGCTATGAAGTTCCACCAGCAATGAGTTTTCATGCAAAAACTGTCTATTTCAACTAAATTCATCCATCCAAAACGAACTTTGTACTTTGCTATGAAGTTCCACCAGGAATGAGTTTTCATGCAAAAACTGTCTATTTCAACTAACTTTGTCCATCCAAAACGAACTTTGTACTTTGCTATGAAGTTCCACCAGGAATGAGTTTTCATACAAAAACTGTCTATTTCAACTAAATTGATCCATCCAAAACGAACTTTGTACTTTGCTATGAAGTTCCACCAGGAATGAGTTTTTATGCAAAAACTGTCTATTTCAACTAACTTTGTCCATCCAAAACGAACTTTGTACTTTGCTATGAAGTTCCACCAGGAATGAGTTTTCATGCAAAAACTGTCTATTTCAACTAACTTTGTCCATCCAAAACGAACTTTGTACTTTGCTATGAAGTTCCACCAGGAATGAGTTTTCATACAAAAACTGTCTATTTCAACTAACTTTGTCCATCCAAAACGAACTTTGTACTTTGCTATGAAGTTCCACCAGGAATGAGTTTTCATACAAAAACTGTCTATTTCAACTAACTTTGTCCATCCAAAACGAACTTTGTACTTTGCTATGAAGTTCCACCAGGAATGAGTTTTCATGCAAAAACTGTCTATTTCAACTAACTTTGTCCATCTAAAACGAACTTTGTACTTTGCTATGAAGTTCCACCAGGAATGAGTTTTCATGCAAAAACTGTCTATTTCAACTAACTTTGTCCATCCAAAACGAACTTTGTACTTTGCTATGAAGTTCCACCAGGAATGAGTTTTCATGCAAAAACTGTCTATTTCAACTAAATTGATCCATCCAAAACGAACTTTGTACTTTGCTATGAAGTTCCACCAGGAATGAGTTTTCATGCAAAAACTGTCTATTTCAACTAACTTTGTCCATCTAAAACGAACTTTGTACTTTGCTATGAAGTTCCACCAGGAATGAGTTTTCATGCAAAAACTGTCTATTTCAACTTAATTCGTCCATCCAAAACGAACTTTGTACTTTGCTATGAAGTTCCACCAGGAATGAGTTTTCATGCAAAAACTGTCTATTTCAACTAACTTTGTCCATCCAAAACGAACTTTGTACTTTGCTATGAAGTTCCACCAGGAATGAGTTTTCATACAAAAACTGTCTATTTCAACTAACTTTGTCCATCCAAAACGAACTTTGTACTTTGCTATGAAGTTCTACCAGGAATGAGTTTTCATGCAAAAACTGTCTATTTCAACTAACTTTGTCCATCCAAAACGAACTTTGTACTTTGCTATGAAGTTCCACCAGGAATGAGTTTTCATGCAAAAACTGTCTATTTCAACTAACTTTGTCCATCCAAAACGAACTTTGTACTTTGCTATGAAGTTCCACCAGGAATGAGTTTTTATGCAAAAACTGTCTATTTCAACTAACTTTGTCCATCCAAAACGAACTTTGTACTTTGCTATGAAGTTCCACCAGGAATGTGTTTTCATGCAAAAACTGTCTATTTCAACTAACTTTGTCCATCTAAAACGAACTTTGTACTTTGCTATGAAGTTCTACCAGGAATGAGTTTTCATGCAAAAACTGTCTATTTCAACTAACTTTGTCCATCCAAAACGAACTTTGTACTTTGCTATGAAGTTCCACCAGGAATGAGTTTTCATGCAAAAACTGTCTATTTCAACTAACTTTGTCCATCCAAAACGAACTTTGTACTTTGCTATGAAGTTCCACCAGGAATGAGTTTTCATGCAAAAACTGTCTATTTCAACTAACTTTGTCCATCCAAAACGAACTTTGTACTTTGCTATGAAGTTCTACCAGGAATGAGTTTTCATGCAAGAACTGTCTATTTAAACTAAACTGATCCATCCAAAACGAACTTTGTACTTTGCTATGAAGTTCTACCAGGAATGAGTTTTCATGCAAAAACTGTCTATTTCAACTAAATTGATCCATCCAAAACGAACTTTGTACTTTGCTATGAAGTTCCACCAGGAATGAGTTTTCATGCAAAAACTGTCTATTTCAACTAAATTGATCCATCCAAAACGAACTTTGTACTTTGCTATGAAGTTCCACCAGGAATGAGTTTTTATGCAAAAACTGTCTATTTCAACTAACTTTGTCCATCCAAAACGAACTTTGTACTTTGCTATGAAGTTCCACCAGGAATGAGTTTTCATGCAAAAACTGTCTATTTCAACTAACTTTGTCCATCCAAAACGAACTTTGTACTTTGCTATGAAGTTCTACCAGGAATGAGTTTTCATGCAAGAACTGTCTATTTAAACTAAACTGATCCATCCAAAACGAACTTTGTACTTTGCTATGAAGTTCTACCAGGAATGAGTTTTCATGCAAAAACTGTCTATTTCAACTAAATTGATCCATCCAAAACGAACTTTGTACTTTGCTATGAAGTTCCACCAGGAATGAGTTTTCATGCAAAAACTGTCTATTTCAACTAACTTTGTCCATCCAAAACGAACTTTGTACTTTGCTATGAAGTTCCACCAGGAATGAGTTTTCATACAAAAACTGTCTATTTTAACTAAATTGATCCATCCAAAACGAACTTTGTACTTTGCTATGAAGTTCCACCAGGAATGAGTTTTCATGCAAAAACTGTCTATTTCAACTTAATTCGTCCATCCAAAACGAACTTTGTACTTTGCTATGAAGTTCCACCAGGAATGAGTTTTCATGCAAAAACTGTCTATTTCAACTAACTTTGTCCATCCAAAACGAACTTTGTACTTTGCTATGAAGTTCCACCAGGAATGAGTTTTCATACAAAAACTGTATATTTCAACTAACTTTGTCCATCTAAAACGAACTTTGTACTTTGCTATGAAGTTCTACCAGGAATGAGTTTTCATGCAAAAACTGTCTATTTCAACTAACTTTGTCCATCCAAAACGAACTTTGTACTTTGCTATGAAGTTCCACCAGGAATGTGTTTTCATGCAAAAACTGTCTATTTCAACTAACTTTGTCCATCTAAAACGAACTTTGTACTTTGCTATGAAGTTCTACCAGGAATGAGTTTTCATGCAAAAACTGTCTATTTCAACTAACTTTGTCCATCCAAAACGAACTTTGTACTTTGCTATGAAGTTCCACCAGGAATGAGTTTTCATGCAAAAACTGTCTATTTCAACTAACTTTGTCCATCCAAAACGAACTTTGTACTTTGCTATGAAGTTCCACCAGGAATGAGTTTTCATGCAAAAACTGTCTATTTAAACTAAATTGATCCATCTAAAACGAACTTTGTACTTTGCTATGAAGTTCTACCAGGAATGAGTTTTCATGCAAAAACTGTCTATTTCAACTAACTTTGTCCATCCAAAACGAACTTTGTACTTTGCTATGAAGTTCCACCAGGAATGAGTTTTCATGCAAAAACTGTCTATTTCAACTAACTTTGTCCATCCAAAACGAACTTTGTACTTTGCTATGAAGTTCCACCAGGAATGAGTTTTTATGCAAAAACTGTCTATTTCAACTAACTTTGTCCATCCAAAACGAACTTTGTACTTTGCTATGAAGTTCCACCAGGAATGTGTTTTCATGCAAAAACTGTCTATTTCAACTAACTTTGTCCATCTAAAACGAACTTTGTACTTTGCTATGAAGTTCTACCAGGAATGAGTTTTCATGCAAAAACTGTCTATTTCAACTAACTTTGTCCATCCAAAACGAACTTTGTACTTTGCTATGAAGTTCCACCAGGAATGAGTTTTCATGCAAAAACTGTCTATTTCAACTAACTTTGTCCATCCAAAACGAACTTTGTACTTTGCTATGAAGTTCCACCAGGAATGAGTTTTCATGCAAAAACTGTCTATTTCAACTAACTTTGTCCATCCAAAACGAACTTTGTACTTTGCTATGAAGTTCTACCAGGAATGAGTTTTCATGCAAGAACTGTCTATTTAAACTAAACTGATCCATCCAAAACGAACTTTGTACTTTGCTATGAAGTTCCACCAGGAATGAGTTTTCATGCAAAAACTGTCTATTTCAACTAAATTGATCCATCCAAAACGAACTTTGTACTTTGCTATGAAGTTCCACCAGGAATGAGTTTTCATGCAAAAACTGTCTATTTCAACTAAATTGATCCATCCAAAACGAACTTTGTACTTTGCTATGAAGTTCCACCAGGAATGAGTTTTCATGCAAAAACTGTCTATTTCAACTAACTTTGTCCATCCAAAACGAACTTTGTACTTTGCTATGAAGTTCCACCAGGAATGAGTTTTTATGCAAAAACTGTCTATTTCAACTAACTTTGTCCATCCAAAACGAACTTTGTACTTTGCTATGAAGTTCCACCAGGAATGTGTTTTCATGCAAAAACTGTCTATTTCAACTAACTTTGTCCATCCAAAACGAACTTTGTACTTTGCTATGAAGTTCCACCAGGAATGAGTTTTCATGCAAAAACTGTCTATTTCAACTAAATTGATCCATCCAAAACGAACTTTGTACTTTGCTATGAAGTTCCATCAGGAATGAGTTTTCATGCAAAAACTGTCTATTTCAACTAAATTGATCCATCCAAAACGAACTTTGTACTTTGCTATGAAGTTCCATCAGGAATGAGTTTTCATGCAAAAACTGTCTATTTCAACTAAATTGATCCATCCAAAACGAACTTTGTACTTTGCTATGAAGTTCCACCAGGAATGAGTTTTTATGCAAAAACTGTCTATTTCAACTAAATTGATCCATCCAAAACGAACTTTGTACTTTGCTATGAAGTTCCACCAGGAATGTGTTTTCATGCAAAAACTGTCTATTTCAACTAACTTTGTCCATCCAAAACGAACTTTGTACTTTGCTATGAAGTTCCATCAGGAATGAGTTTTCATGCAAAAACTGTCTATTTCAACTAAATTGATCCATCCAAAACGAACTTTGTACTTTGCTATGAAGTTCCACCAGGAATGAGTTTTTATGCAAAAACTGTCTATTTCAACTAACTTTGTCCATCCAAAACGAACTTTGTACTTTGCTATGAAGTTCCACCAGGAATGAGTTTTCATGCAAAAACTGTCTATTTCAACTAAATTGATCCATCCAAAACGAACTTTGTACTTTGCTATGAAGTTCCACCAGGAATGTGTTTTCATGCAAAAACTGTCTATTTCAACTAACTTTGTCCATCTAAAACGAACTTTGTACTTTGCTATGAAGTTCTACCAGGAATGAGTTTTCATGCAAAAACTGTCTATTTCAACTAACTTTGTCCATCCAAAACGAACTTTGTACTTTGCTATGAAGTTCCACCAGGAATGAGTTTTCATGCAAAAACTGTCTATTTCAACTAACTTTGTCCATCCAAAACGAACTTTGTACTTTGCTATGAAGTTCCACCAGGAATGAGTTTTCATGCAAAAACTGTCTATTTCAACTAAATTGATCCATCCAAAACGAACTTTGTACTTTGCTATGAAGTTCCACCAGGAATGTGTTTTCATGCAAAAACTGTCTATTTCAACTAACTTTGTCCATCTAAAACGAACTTTGTACTTTGCTATGAAGTTCTACCAGGAATGAGTTTTCATGCAAAAACTGTCTATTTCAACTAACTTTGTCCATCCAAAACGAACTTTGTACTTTGCTATGAAGTTCCACCAGGAATGAGTTTTCATGCAAAAACTGTCTATTTCAACTAAATTGATCCATCCAAAACGAACTTTGTACTTTGCTATGAAGTTCCACCAGGAATGAGTTTTCATGCAAAAACTGTCTATTTCAACTAAATTGATCCATCCAAAACGAACTTTGTACTTTGCTATGAAGTTCCACCAGGAATGAGTTTTCATGCAAAAACTGTCTATTTCAACTAAATTGATCCATCCAAAACGAACTTTGTACTTTGCTATGAAGTTCCACCAGGAATGAGTTTTTATGCAAAAACTGTCTATTTCAACTAACTTTGTCCATCCAAAACGAACTTTGTACTTTGCTATGAAGTTCCACCAGGAATGAGTTTTCATGCAAAAACTGTCTATTTCAACTAAATTGATCCATCCAAAACGAACTTTGTACTTTGCTATGAAGTTCCACCAGGAATGTGTTTTCATGCAAAAACTGTCTATTTCAACTAACTTTGTCCATCTAAAACGAACTTTGTACTTTGCTATGAAGTTCTACCAGGAATGAGTTTTCATGCAAAAACTGTCTATTTCAACTAACTTTGTCCATCCAAAACGAACTTTGTACTTTGCTATGAAGTTCCACCAGGAATGAGTTTTCATGCAAAAACTGTCTATTTCAACTAACTTTGTCCATCCAAAACGAACTTTGTACTTTGCTATGAAGTTCCACCAGGAATGAGTTTTCATGCAAAAACTGTCTATTTCAACTAAATTGATCCATCCAAAACGAACTTTGTACTTTGCTATGAAGTTCTACCAGGAATGAGTTTTCATGCAAGAACTGTCTATTTCAACTAACTTTGTCCATCCAAAACGAACTTTGTACTTTGCTATGAAGTTCTACCAGGAATGAGTTTTCATGCAAGAACTGTCTATTTCAACTAACTTTGTCCATCCAAAACGAACTTTGTACTTTGCTATGAAGTTCCACCAGGAATGAGTTTTCATGCAAAAACTGTCTATTTAAACTAAACTGATCCATCCAAAACGAACTTTGTACTTTGCTATGAAGTTCCACCAGGAATGTGTTTTCATGCAAAAACTGTCTATTTCAACTAACTTTGTCCATCTAAAACGAACTTTGTACTTTGCTATGAAGTTCTACCAGGAATGAGTTTTCATGCAAAAACTGTCTATTTCAACTAACTTTGTCCATCTAAAACGAACTTTGTACTTTGCTATGAAGTTCTACCAGGAATGAGTTTTCATGCAAAAACTGTCTATTTCAACTAACTTTGTCCATCTAAAACGAACTTTGTACTTTGCTATGAAGTTCCACCAGGAATGAGTTTTCATGCAAAAACTGTCTATTTAAACTAAACTGATCCATCCAAAACGAACTTTGTACTTTGCTATGAAGTTCCACCAGGAATGAGTTTTTATGCAAAAACTGTCTATTTCAACTAACTTTGTCCATCCAAAACGAACTTTGTACTTTGCTATGAAGTTCTACCAGGAATGAGTTTTCATGCAAGAACTGTCTATTTCAACTAACTTTGTCCATCCAAAACGAACTTTGTACTTTGCTATGAAGTTCCACCAGGAATGAGTTTTCATGCAAAAACTGTCTATTTAAACTAAACTGATCCATCCAAAACGAACTTTGTACTTTGCTATGAAGTTCTACCAGGAATGAGTTTTCATGCAAAAACTGTCTATTTCAACTTAATTCGTCCATCCAAAACGAACTTTGTACTTTGCTATGAAGTTCTACCAGGAATGAGTTTTCATGCAAGAACTGTCTATTTCAACTTAATTCGTCCATCCAAAACGAACTTTGTACTTTGCTATGAAGTTCCACCAGGAATGAGTTTTCATGCAAAAACTGTCTATTTCAACTTAATTCGTCCATCCAAAACGAACTTTGTACTTTGCTATGAAGTTCAACCAGGAATGAGTTTTCATGCAAAAACTGTCTATTTCAACTAACTTTGTCCATCCAAAACGAACTTTGTACTTTGCTATGAAGTTCCACCAGGAATGAGTTTTCATGCAAAAACTGTCTATTTCAACTAAATTGATCCATCCAAAACGAACTTTTTTCTTTGCTATGAAGTTCCATCAGGAATGAGTTTTCATGCAAAAACTGTCTATTTCAACTAACTTTGTCCATCCAAAACGAACTTTGTACTTTGCTATGAAGTTCCACCAGGAATGAGTTTTCATGCAAAAACTGTCTATTTCAACTAACTTTGTCCATCCAAAACGAACTTTGTACTTTGCTATGAAGTTCCACCAGGAATGAGTTTTCATGCAAAAACTGTCTATTTCAACTAAATTGATCCATCCAAAACGAACTTTGTACTTTGCTATGAAGTTCTACCAGGAATGAGTTTTCATGCAAGAACTGTCTATTTCAACTAACTTTGTCCATCCAAAACGAACTTTGTACTTTGCTATGAAGTTCCACCAGGAATGAGTTTTCATGCAAAAACTGTCTATTTCAACTAAATTGATCCATCCAAAACGAACTTTTTTCTTTGCTATGAAGTTCCATCAGGAATGAGTTTTCATGCAAAAACTGTCTATTTCAACTAACTTTGTCCATCCAAAACGAACTTTGTACTTTGCTATGAAGTTCCACCAGGAATGAGTTTTCATGCAAAAACTGTCTATTTCAACTAAATTGATCCATCCAAAACGAACTTTGTACTTTGCTATGAAGTTCTACCAGGAATGAGTTTTCATGCAAGAACTGTCTATTTCAACTAACTTTGTCCATCCAAAACGAACTTTGTACTTTGCTATGAAGTTCCACCAGGAATGAGTTTTCATGCAAAAACTGTCTATTTCAACTAATTTTGTCCATCCAAAACGAACTTTGTACTTTGCTATGAAGTTCCACCAGGAATGAGTTTTCATGCAAAAACTGTCTATTTCAACTAAATTGATCCATCCAAAACGAACTTTGTACTTTGCTATGAAGTTCCACCAGGAATGAGTTTTCATGCAAAAACTGTCTATTTCAACTAAATTGATCCATCCAAAACGAACTTTGTACTTTGCTATGAAGTTCTACCAGGAATGAGTTTTCATGCAAGAACTGTCTATTTCAACTAAATTGATCCATCCAAAACGAACTTTGTACTTTGCTATGAAGTTCAACCAGGAATGAGTTTTGATGCAAAAACTGTCTATTTCAACTAACTTTGTCCATCCAAAACGAACTTTGTACTTTGCTATGAAGTTCCACCAGGAATGAGTTTTCATGCAAAAACTGTCTATTTCAACTAAATTGATCCATCCAAAACGAACTTTTTTCTTTGCTATGAAGTTCCATCAGGAATGAGTTTTCATGCAAAAACTGTCTATTTCAACTAACTTTGTCCATCCAAAACGAACTTTGTACTTTGCTATGAAGTTCCACCAGGAATGAGTTTTCATGCAAAAACTGTCTATTTCAACTAAATTGATCCATCCAAAACGAACTTTGTACTTTGCTATGAAGTTCCACCAGGAATGAGTTTTCATGCAAAAACTGTCTATTTCAACTAAATTGATCCATCCAAAACGAACTTTGTACTTTGCTATGAAGTTCTACCAGGAATGAGTTTTCATGCAAGAACTGTCGATTTCAACTAACTTTGTCCATCCAAAACGAACTTTGTACTTTGCTATGAAGTTCCACCAGGAATGAGTTTTCATGCAAAAACTGTCTATTTCAACTAATTTTGTCCATCCAAAACGAACTTTGTACTTTGCTATGAAGTTCCACCAGGAATGAGTTTTCATGCAAAAACTGTCTATTTCAACTAAATTGATCCATCCAAAACGAACTTTGTACTTTGCTATGAAGTTCTACCAGGAATGAGTTTTCATGCAAGAACTGTCGATTTCAACTAACTTTGTCCATCCAAAACGAACTTTGTACTTTGCTATGAAGTTCCACCAGGAATGAGTTTTCATGCAAAAACTGTCTATTTCAACTAAATTGATCCATCCAAAACGAACTTTGTACTTTGCTATGAAGTTCTACCAGGAATGAGTTTTCATGCAAGAACTGTCTATTTCAACTAAATTGGTGCATCCGATACGAACTTTGTTCTTTGCTATGAAGTTCCACCAGAAATGAGTTTTCATGCAAAAACTGTCTATTTCAACTAAATTGATCCATCCAAAACGAACTTTGTACTTTGCTATGAAGTTCCACCAGGAATGAGTTTTCATGCAAAAACTGTCTATTTCAACTAACTTTGTCCATCCAAAACGAACTTTGTACTTTGCTATGAAGTTCCACCAGGAATGAGTTTTCATGCAAAAACTGTCTATTTCAACTAAATTGATCCATCCAAAACGAACTTTTTTCTTTGCTATGAAGTTCCACCAGGAATGAGTTTTCATGCAAAAACTGTCTATTTCAACTAACTTTGTCCATCCAAAACGAACTTTGTACTTTGCTATGAAGTTCCACCAGGAAAGAGTTTTCATGCAAAAACTGTCTATTTCAACTAAATTGATCCATCCAAAACGAACTTTGTACTTTGCTATGAAGTTCCACCAGGAATGAGTTTTCATGCAAAAACTGTCTATTTCAACTAACTTTGTCCATCCAAAACGAACTTTGTTCTTTGCTATGAAGTTCCACCAGGAATGAGTTTTCATGCAAAAACTGTCTATTTCAACTAAATTCGTCCATCCGATACGAACTTTGTACTTTGCTATGAAGTTCCACCAGGAATGAGTTTTCATGCAAAAACTGTCTATTTCAACTAACTTTGTCCATCCAAAACGAACTTTGTACTTTGCTATGAAGTTCCACCAGGAATGAGTTTTTATGCAAAAACTGTCTATTTCAACTAACTTTGTCCATCCAAAACGAACTTTGTACTTTGCTATGAAGTTCCACCAGGAAAGAGTTTTCATGCAAAAACTGTCTATTTCAACTAAATTGATCCATCCAAAACGAACTTTGTACTTTGCTATGAAGTTCCACCAGGAATGAGTTTTCATGCAAAAACTGTCTATTTCAACTAACTTTGTCCATCCAAAACGAACTTTGTTCTTTGCTATGAAGTTCCACCAGGAATGAGTTTTCATGCAAAAACTGTCTATTTCAACTAACTTTGTCCATCCAAAACGAACTTTGTTCTTTGCTATGAAGTTCCACCAGGAATGAGTTTTCATGCAAAAACTGTCTATTTCAACTAAATTCGTCCATCCGATACGAACTTTGTACTTTGCTATGAAGTTCCACCAGGAATGAGTTTTCATGCAAAAACTGTCTATTTCAACTAACTTTGTCCATCCAAAACGAACTTTGTACTTTGCTATGAAGTTCCACCAGGAATGAGTTTTCATGCAAAAACTGTCTATTTCAACTAAATTGATCCATCCAAAACGAACTTTGTACTTTGCTATGAAGTTCCACCAGGAATGAGTTTTCATGCAAAAACTGTCTATTTCAACTAATTTTGTCCATCCAAAACGAACTTTGTACTTTGCTATGAAGTTCCACCAGGAATGAGTTTACATGCAAAAACTGTCTATTTCAACTAAATTGATCCATCCAAAACGAACTTTGTACTTTGCTATGAAGTTCCACCAGGAATGAGTTTACATGCAAAAACTGTCTATTTCAACTAACTTTGTCCATCCAAAACGAACTTTGTACTTTGCTATGAAGTTCTACCAGGAATGAGTTTTCATGCAAGAACTGTCTATTTCAACTAACTTTGTCCATCCAAAACGAACTTTGTACTTTGCTATGAAGTTCCACCAGGAATGAGTTTTCATGCAAAAACTGTCTATTTCAACTAATTTTGTCCATCCAAAACGAACTTTGTACTTTGCTATGAAGTTCCACCAGGAATGAGTTTTCATGCAAAAACTGTCTATTTCAACTAAATTGATCCATCCAAAACGAACTTTGTACTTTGCTATGAAGTTCCACCAGGAATGAGTTTTCATGCAAAAACTGTCTATTTCAACTAACTTTATCCATCCAAAACGAACTTTGTTCTTTGCTATGAAGTTCCACCAGGAATGAGTTTTCATGCAAAAACTGTCTATTTCAACTAAATTCGTCCATCCGATACGAACTTTGTTCTTTGCTATGAAGTTCCACCAGGAATGAGTTTTCATGCAAAAACTGTCTATTTCAACTAACTTTGTCCATCCAAAACGAACTTTGTACTTTGCTATGAAGTTCCACCAGGAATGAGTTTTCATGCAAAAACTGTCTATTTCAACTAAATTGATCCATCCAAAACGAACTTTGTACTTTGCTATGAAGTTCCACCAGGAATGAGTTTACATACAAAAACTGTCTATTTCAACTGAATTGATCCATCCAAAACGAACTTTGTACTTTGCTATGAAGTTCCACCAGGAATGAGTTTTTATGCAAAAACTGTCTATTTCAACTAACTTTGTCCATCTAAAACGAACTTTGTACTTTGCTATGAAGTTCCACCAGGAATGAGTTTTCATGCAAAAACTGTCTATTTCAACTAACTTTGTCCATCCAAAACGAACTTTGTACTTTGCTATGAAGTTCCACCAGGAATGAGTTTTCATACAAAAACTGTCTATTTCAACTAAATTGATCCATCCAAAACGAACTTTGTACTTTGCTATGAAGTTCCACCAGGAATGAGTTTTTATGCAAAAACTGTCTATTTCAACTAACTTTGTCCATCCAAAACGAACTTTGTACTTTGCTATGAAGTTCCACCAGGAATGAGTTTTTATGCAAAAACTGTCTATTTCAACTAACTTTGTCCATCTAAAACGAACTTTGTACTTTGCTATGAAGTTCCACCAGGAATGAGTTTTCATGCAAAAACTGACTATTTCAACTAACTTTGTCCATCCAAAACGAACTTTGTACTTTGCTATGAAGTTCCACCAGGAATGAGTTTTCATACAAAAACTGTCTATTTCAACTTAATTCGTCCATCCAAAACGAACTTTGTACTTTGCTATGAAGTTCCACCAGGAATGAGTTTTTATGCAAAAACTGTCTATTTCAACTAACTTTGTCCATCTAAAACGAACTTTGTACTTTGCTATGAAGTTCCACCAGGAATGAGTTTTCATACAAAAACTGTCTATTTCAACTAAATTCGTCCATCCAAAACGAACTTTGTACTTTGCTATGAAGTTCCACCAGGAATGAGTTTTCATGCAAAAACTGTCTATTTCAACTAACTTTGTCCATCCAAAACGAACTTTGTACTTTGCTATGAAGTTCCACCAGGAATGAGTTTTCATGCAAAAACTGTCTGTTGTAGACAACGGTGAAGTCGGCACTTGCAGTTTAACGCATGATTTGTTTTTTGTTTTCGTCACCTGACGCAATGACGGTGACAGCTCGGTGACGGGTGACAGAAGCCGTTACCGAAGGGACGATGCCATAAAGGGATCGAGATCGAGGCGCGAAAAGGGACGATAACGGCCATCGCGTGTGCGCCATCGATTTAGAGTTATTCACAACCGAAACGCGCAAGTGATAAGACGTGTAATTTTTTAACACCAGCACCACCACTCGCACCACTCGCTCCCACGCACCCGAATTATACCAGCGAAGCCGTACCACCTGCCCAAAACCAGTGCTCCGCGAAAGAAGTTTGAAATAGAAAATAAAATTGCTAGAAACCTGTAAAAATTGGTGTTAGGAAACGCGTCCACGGCGAAACAGAAACTGGAAAGAACGTTGCGTTGCAACATTTTAAAAAATTACACTGGTGATTTTGTGTGAACAATTGACAATTGAGTGAAAATGAACCGCGAAAACGTTGAGTCCAACCCCGCCGCGAATTCGACAGTGCGACAACTTTCCCCAGTGCAAGACCTAGCGGAAGACACTGTTTCGATACAGGAGTTGATTCAGCAAGCCAGAGAAGCGAACGAAAGCTTCAACAGGCTGACCGCGCAAATCGCTCAGTTGAGCCCAAGCGTGTCAAGAGGACTCGGAATGTCACTGAACGAGCAACGCGAAGGCGCGATATCCCAGCGCGTCCGCACAGGAACCGCCGAAGATGTGCCTTTTCCTTCGGCCGCCACCCTGCCGCGGAGATCAACGCTCGGGACGCCTTACGCCAGAGGCACGGAAAGTGAACCTGTGAGCGCATCGCCGCGACCGGCCATCGCGTTTCCAGATTTCCTGCGCTACGACGCGCAAGCCGGCCCGTCAGGAAGATCGACGCTTGGGACGCCATTCATCAGCGACACAGAGCATGAACCTGTGAGCGCGTCGCTGCGACCGGCCATTGCGTCTCCAGATTTTTTGCGCTATGACGCGCATGCCGGACCGTCAACGGCTCGGCGTAGCGAAGCAGACCGGTACGGGGCTACCGGAAAAAGAACAGCCGTACATCCCGAACGAGAACGTGACCTTCAGCGGGCTTTGGAAGACATGGAGATCGAGCATCTTCGGGAGCGAAACCGCTTGATGCAATCCTTCGAAGCAACGGATCATCAACGAAGCGCACATCCGCCATCACGCGTGAGTATCGTTCCAGATAGATTGCAGGCGAACGCCTTCTCAGTCATTGATCTTTCGCAGACGCAATACATAGCCCGGCAAGGGAGGAAACGGGACTTGCCGACGTTCTCCGGCAATCCCGAAGAATGGCCGATGTTTATTGCCTCCTTCGAGTACACCACGGAGGCGTGCGGTTATAA
The DNA here is from genome assembly GCF_943734755.1 of Anopheles moucheti. Taxonomy (NCBI): domain Eukaryota; kingdom Metazoa; phylum Arthropoda; class Insecta; order Diptera; family Culicidae; genus Anopheles; species Anopheles moucheti. The sequence goes on from NW_026453712.1 coordinate 125,297, forward strand.
CGACGTGGAGAATCTGGACCGGCTGCAGAAGGCCCTAAAAGGAAAAGCGTTAGAGGCAGTACGTTGTCGCTTGATGCATCCATCCAACGTACCTGGCGTGATCTCCACGCTAAGAATGCTTTTCGGCCGTCCCGAAATTATTGTCCACTCCCTGGTGAACAAGGTGCGAACGATGCCGGCGCCTAAGCAGGAATGTCTCGAAACGCTCATCGACTTTGGGGTCGCGGTTCAGAATCTTTGCGCGACCATCACGGCGTCAGGACTAGACGAATACATGTGCAATGTGGCGTTGTTGAATGAGTTGACGGAACGCTTACCCCCGTCGCTGAAGCTCAATTGGGGATGTCATCGAATTAACGTGAGCCACGTTACGCTCTCGAGTTTCAACGACTGGCTGAGTCATTTGGTCGAAGCAGCAAGTTTGGTGACTATGTCGTCGGTGTACACCCATGAGGGTTCATCTACCAGACCTGCAACGAGTAACAGCGGATACAGGCAACATCGGCACGTAAATACTCACCTGACGAACACTGCAACCAGACGCCCCTCAACGAGTTCTAGCAGCGTAACGCTGCGTTGCCCAGTATGCCAACAACAATGCGCCAAAGTAGAAAACTGTTCCGATTTTCTGGCAATGGACATAGACGCCCGTTGGCGAACAGTGCGTGAGAAACGTCTGTGTCGTAAATGCCTTGAACAACACCAGCGCTGCGACAGAAGAACGCAGTGTGGCACCAATGGCTGCGTCTTTCTTCATAACAAGCTGCTTCATGATGGTTCGAGGACCAGAGTTGAAGCCGGAAATACGTCACGAACCGTAACCAACGAGCATCAAGCTTTTAACAGTCACCGAATTGCGCTAGAGGCGCCACCACTCTTCCGATATGTTCCGATTACCCTTCATGGCAATGGCTGTAAAGTAGAAACATTTGCGTTCCTGGACGACGGTTCGTCAGCCACCTTCATAGAACATGCTTTGGTTGAAGAACTAGGCATTCAGGGAACTCCTCATCCGTTGTGCCTCTGGTGGACCGGAAATCAGAAAAGAGAAGAGAAAAATTCAGTGAGAGTATCGTTGAGAATATCCGGCAGTGACGAAGCCGGCAAAGTATTCGTATTGCCCAATGTACATACCGTGCACAGCTTGGCGCTACCGAATCAGAGTATGTGCGCCCAGAAACTTCAGAACACTTTCGCGCACTTGACCGGCCTAAAACTGACCTCGTACACGAATATCATGCCAAGGGTTCTAATCGGCATAGATAACTGTCATCTGGGTCATCCGTTGACATATCGTGAGGGAAAATCGCATGAACCCGTTGCTGCCAAAACGCGATTAGGCTGGATTGTCTACGGATCGTACGAAACGAATCCCGGCGAAGCAAACGGGATTCTCAACCACCATAGACCAAAGGTGTGCCCATGCATGGACATCAACGACGATAAAACCGATGCACAATTGAAGGAATACTTTGCAATTGATTCGTTAGGTATCAGGTATCACATAGGTTCCAAAGATGAAGAAAAGGCGCTAGAAATTCTGGCCGCGACAACCCGTTTAAATGGCGAACGTTATGAGACAAGTTTGTTGTGGAAGTACAGCACAATTCAATTACCGCCAAGTAAGCCGATGGCACTAAAACGCTTTGAATGTCTCAAAAGAAAAATGGAAAAAGAACCAGTGTTGAGGGCTGCCATCGTTGAAAAGATGAATGAGTACGAGAGAAAGGGCTACATCAGGCGCCTAACACCGAGAGAGCTATCGGAAAAACGTGATGCAGATTGGTTCTTGCCAATTTTTCCTGTCATAAACCCCAACAAGCCAGGAAAAATCCGGTTGGTATTTGATGCTGCTGCCAAAGTAAACGGCGTTAGTCTAAACACATTTCTCCTCAAGGGACCAGATCAGCTGGTAGAGCTCCTGACAGTCCTATATAAATTCAGAGAGTTCCGAATAGGCGTTGTTGGAGACATCAAAGAAATGTTTTTTCAAGTGGCCATCAGACCCGAAGATCAACGCAGCCAAATGATATTGTGGAACGGCGGTGTGGCTGACAGGACTCCAGACGTGTACGCCATGACCGTTATGACGTTTGGCGCCGCATGTTCACCCTGCTGCGCGCACTATGTGAAGAATCTTAACGCCGAGCGATTTAAATCCGAATTTCCTCGCGCCTTCGAATGCATCGTTAAAGAGCACTATGTTGACGACATGCTGGCAAGTGTCGAAACTGAAGACGAAGCTATAATGCTGGCAAAAGAAGTGCGACACGTACATGCACAGGGTGGCTTTGAAATAAGAAACTGGCTGTCCAATTCAAACGTGGTGATTCAGCAATTAGAGGCATCTATAACGAAAGAGAAAGATGTTAACGTTGGTACAGATACGAAAACAGAAAAGGTATTGGGAATGTGGTGAGACACGCAATCCGACACATTCACCTATAAAGTCTCACCTAGAAACGATGAGCAGCTGCTAACGGGAGCAAAGCATCCGACTAAACGTGAGGTGCTACGGATCCTAATGCGGATCTACGACCCGTTGGGTCTCTTGGGTAACGTGCTTATGTTCCTGAAAGTTCTGCTTCAAGAGATCTGGCGTGCTGGTGTCGGATGGGATGAAAAAGTCAGCGGCCGTTTAGCAGAACAGTGGGAAAGGTGGATCACCATATTACCCGACGTTTGCCAGATCAGGATACCAAGGTGCTATCGACAGAACACGTCGGCGTTGACTCGTAGCATACAGCTTCACGTATTCTGCGACGCGAGCGAAAACGGGATGGCAGCGGTTGCATATTTCCGATTTGAAGAAGAAGGGACCATAGAATGCGCTCTTGTCGGATCGAAAACTAGAGTGGCACCACTGCGATTTCTATCGATCCCTCGATTAGAACTGCAAGCAGCGGTTATCGGCACCCGACTTGCGAATACGATTATTAAATCGCACCGTTTGAACATCACTCGAACTACATATTGGACGGATTCGCGTGACGTCATCTGTTGGCTACGGTCGGATCATCGACGATATAGTCAATTTGTAGCTTTCCGAGTCGGTGAAATACTCGAGTCCACCAAGGTTGACGATTGGCAGTGGCTGTCAACGAAGGTCAATGTAGCCGACGATGGTACGAAGTGGACGAGAATTCCCGATTTGAGCACATCAAGGCGATGGCTCAAAGGTCCGAGCTTTCTTTGGCAACCAGAGAAGGAATGGCCAATTCCACCGACGCGATCGGATGATACAGCGGAAGAACTACGTCGCAACCTGCTGCATCATTCAAGCACTGAGCCACTTATTCGGATCGATCGATTCTCTAGTTGGAATAGGTTGCTCAGATCCGTTGGATACGTTATTCGATTTTCACATAATTGTATGCACCGAACTAACGGAAAAACGATCACGACAGGACCACTCACGCAGGAAGAGCTTGAAACAGCAGAACGCGTGATTATAAAACAAATCCAGCGAGAAACGTTTCCAGAAGAGATCCGGCGACTAGAGAGCCGCGTAGTAAAACAGCATCCATGGTCGCAACCCATCGAAAAAGGCAGCGCATTGTATCAGCTCTTACCGAAAATCGACGACTATGGCGTGCTGAGAATAAGTAGTCGTTTTGAAAACTGCCCTGTGGTAAACGAATCGCTGCGCAAGCCAGTTATCCTACCGAGACGACACACAGGAACTGACTTGCTTATACTGCACTACCACGCACGTTACCGACATTGTAACCATCAGACCGTCGTTAACGAACTAAGAGCCAAATATCATATACCGCGCTTGTTGACAGAATATAAGCGCGTCCGGAAAACATGTCAACATTGTCGCAATCGAGAAGCTGCTCCCGAACCGCCGTTGATGGGAAGCATTCCTCAACAAAGAACGGCCATGGATCAGCGTGCGTTTACATATACCGGAATAGACTACTTCGGCCCAATGAACGTAGTAGTTGGACGTCGCGTGGAGAAACGTTGGGGAGTGATTTTCACTTGTTTGACAACACGAGCAGTGCACCTTGAAATCGCGCACTCACTGACAACTTCTTCCTGCATCCTAGCGATCCGCCGTTTTATCGCTAGACGAGGAGTGCCGCGCGAAATCATCAGCGATCGTGGGACAAACTTTGTAGGTTCATCGAGAGAGTTGAAGGAAGCCCGGATGAACGTGGATGAGAATAAGATCATCGTCGAATTTACTAGTCCTGAGTTGAAGTGGAGCTTCAATCCGCCAGCGGCTCCGCATTTTGGAGGGTGCTGGGAACGCCTCGTTCAGTCGGTGAAAAAAGTTTTAAGCCAGTTCGAACTGCCGCGTACGCCTAACGACGAAGTGCTGCAATCTACGATAGCCGAAATAGAAATGGTCATTAACTCAAGACCTCTGACCTACGTACCTTTGGACGATGATTTCGCACCACCGATAACGCCCAACCAACTACTTTTGGGTAGCTCAAACGGCAGCAAGCCGCCTGCCCCACTTGATGATACAGCAGGGGCCATAAAATCTTCATGGAAAGCGTCGCAGCGCAACGCAGATCTTTTTTGGCGAAAATGGGTAGCTGAGTATCTTCCGACGTTGACACGTAGAACTAAGTGGTTTCACCCTGCTCGCCCTATAGAGGAAGGTGAAATCGTTTTGATTGCAGACAACAATATGCCCAGAAATTGCTGGCCTAAAGGGAGAGTGGTGGCAGTCGTCAGAGCCAACGACGGCCAGGTGAGACGAGCAACGGTGCAGACGGCTAGCGGAATAATCGAGCGACCTGCAACAAAGATAGCGGTGTTGGATGTGCGGAAGTAAAACGCCAACAGGAACGACACAGCCAAGCTTACCATCTACCGATAAGGCGATAAAGAGGGCTGGCCGAATATTAAACAGAACAGATCACCGACTTCAAGTAGGGTAAATTGCTCATACGAGCAAAGTACCGGGCGGGAGAATGTTGTAGACAACGGTGAAGTCGGCACTTGCAGTTTAACGCATGATTTGTTTTTTTTGTTTTCGTCACCTGACGCAATGACGGTGACAGCTCGGTGACGGGTGACAGAAGCCGTTACCGAAGGGACGATGCCATAAAGGGATCGAGATCGAGGCGCGAAAAGGGACGATAACGGCCATCGCGTGTGCGCCATCGATTTAGAGTTATTCACAACCGAAACGCGCAAGTGATAAGACGTGTAATTTTTTAACACCAGCACCACCACTCGCACCACTCGCTCCCACGCACCCGAATTATACCAGCGAAGCCGTACCACCTGCCCAAAACCAGTGCTCCGCGAAAGAAGTTTGAAATAGAAAAAAAAATTGCTAGAAACCTGTAAAAATTGGTGTTAGGAAACGCGTCCACGGCGAAACAGAAACTGGAAAGAACGTTACGTTGCAATACTGTCTATTTCAACTAAATTGATCCATCCAAAACGAACTTTGTACTTTGCTATGAAGTTCCACCAGGAATGAGTTTTCATGCAAAAACTGTCTATTTCAACTAACTTTGTCCATCCAAAACGAACTTTGTACTTTGCTATGAAGTTCCACCAGGAATGAGTTTTCATGCAAAAACTGTCTATTTCAACTAACTTTGTCCATCCAAAACGAACTTTGTACTTTGCTATGAAGTTCCACCAGGAATGAGTTTTCATGCAAAAACTGTCTATTTCAACTAACTTTGTCCATCCAAAACGAACTTTGTACTTTGCTATGAAGTTCCACCAGGAATGAGTTTTCATGCAAAAACTGTCTATTTCAACTAACTTTGTCCATCCAAAACGAACTTTGTACTTTGCTATGAAGTTCCACCAGGAATGAGTTTTCATGCAAAAACTGTCTATTTCAACTAACTTTGTCCATCCAAAACGAACTTTGTACTTTGCTATGAAGTTCCACCAGGAATGAGTTTTTATGCAAAAACTGTCTATTTCAACTAACTTTGTCCATCCAAAACGAACTTTGTACTTTGCTATGAAGTTCCACCAGGATTGAGTTTTCATGCAAAAACTGTCTATTTCAACTAACTTTGTCCATCCAAAACGAACTTTGTACTTTGCTATGAAGTTCCACCAGGAATGAGTTTTCATGCAAAAACTGTCTATTTCAACTAACTTTGTCCATCCAAAACGAACTTTGTACTTTGCTATGAAGTTCCACCAGGAATGAGTTTTCATGCAAAAACTGTCTATTTCAACTAAATTGATCCATCCAAAACGAACTTTGTACTTTGCTATGAAGTTCCACCAGGAATGAGTTTTTATGCAAAAACTGTCTATTTCAACTAACTTTGTCCATCCAAAACGAACTTTGTACTTTGCTATGAAGTTCCACCAGGAATGAGTTTTTATGCAAAAACTGTCTATTTCAACTAACTTTGTCCATCCAAAACGAACTTTGTACTTTGCTATGAAGTTCCACCAGGAATGAGTTTTCATGCAAAAACTGTCTATTTCAACTAACTTTGTCCATCCAAAACGAACTTTGTTCTTTGCTATGAAGTTCCACCAGGAATGAGTTTTCATGCAAAAACTGTCTATTTCAACTAAATTCGTCCATCCGATACGAACTTTGTACTTTGCTATGAAGTTCCACCAGGAATGAGTTTTCATGCAAAAACTGTCTATTTCAACTAACTTTGTCCATCCAAAACGAACTTTGTACTTTGCTATGAAGTTCCACCAGGAATGAGTTTTTATGCAAAAACTGTCTATTTCAACTAACTTTGTCCATCCAAAACGAACTTTGTACTTTGCTATGAAGTTCCACCAGGAAAGAGTTTTCATGCAAAAACTGTCTATTTCAACTAAATTGATCCATCCAAAACGAACTTTGTACTTTGCTATGAAGTTCCACCAGGAATGAGTTTTCATGCAAAAACTGTCTATTTCAACTAACTTTGTCCATCCAAAACGAACTTTGTTCTTTGCTATGAAGTTCCACCAGGAATGAGTTTTCATGCAAAAACTGTCTATTTCAACTAACTTTGTCCATCCAAAACGAACTTTGTTCTTTGCTATGAAGTTCCACCAGGAATGAGTTTTCATGCAAAAACTGTCTATTTCAACTAAATTCGTCCATCCGATACGAACTTTGTACTTTGCTATGAAGTTCCACCAGGAATGAGTTTTCATGCAAAAACTGTCTATTTCAACTAACTTTGTCCATCCAAAACGAACTTTGTACTTTGCTATGAAGTTCCACCAGGAATGAGTTTTCATGCAAAAACTGTCTATTTCAACTAAATTGATCCATCCAAAACGAACTTTGTACTTTGCTATGAAGTTCCACCAGGAATGAGTTTTCATGCAAAAACTGTCTATTTCAACTAATTTTGTCCATCCAAAACGAACTTTGTACTTTGCTATGAAGTTCCACCAGGAATGAGTTTACATGCAAAAACTGTCTATTTCAACTAAATTGATCCATCCAAAACGAACTTTGTACTTTGCTATGAAGTTCCACCAGGAATGAGTTTACATGCAAAAACTGTCTATTTCAACTAACTTTGTCCATCCAAAACGAACTTTGTACTTTGCTATGAAGTTCTACCAGGAATGAGTTTTCATGCAAGAACTGTCTATTTCAACTAACTTTGTCCATCCAAAACGAACTTTGTACTTTGCTATGAAGTTCCACCAGGAATGAGTTTTCATGCAAAAACTGTCTATTTCAACTAATTTTGTCCATCCAAAACGAACTTTGTACTTTGCTATGAAGTTCCACCAGGAATGAGTTTTCATGCAAAAACTGTCTATTTCAACTAAATTGATCCATCCAAAACGAACTTTGTACTTTGCTATGAAGTTCCACCAGGAATGAGTTTTCATGCAAAAACTGTCTATTTCAACTAACTTTATCCATCCAAAACGAACTTTGTTCTTTGCTATGAAGTTCCACCAGGAATGAGTTTTCATGCAAAAACTGTCTATTTCAACTAAATTCGTCCATCCGATACGAACTTTGTTCTTTGCTATGAAGTTCCACCAGGAATGAGTTTTCATGCAAAAACTGTCTATTTCAACTAACTTTGTCCATCCAAAACGAACTTTGTACTTTGCTATGAAGTTCCACCAGGAATGAGTTTTCATGCAAAAACTGTCTATTTCAACTAAATTGATCCATCCAAAACGAACTTTGTACTTTGCTATGAAGTTCCACCAGGAATGAGTTTTCATACAAAAACTGTCTATTTCAACTGAATTGATCCATCCAAAACGAACTTTGTACTTTGCTATGAAGTTCCACCAGGAATGAGTTTTTATGCAAAAACTGTCTATTTCAACTAACTTTGTCCATCTAAAACGAACTTTGTACTTTGCTATGAAGTTCCACCAGGAATGAGTTTTCATGCAAAAACTGTCTATTTCAACTAACTTTGTCCATCCAAAACGAACTTTGTACTTTGCTATGAAGTTCCACCAGGAATGAGTTTTCATACAAAAACTGTCTATTTCAACTAAATTGATCCATCCAAAACGAACTTTGTACTTTGCTATGAAGTTCCACCAGGAATGAGTTTTTATGCAAAAACTGTCTATTTCAACTAACTTTGTCCATCCAAAACGAACTTTGTACTTTGCTATGAAGTTCCACCAGGAATGAGTTTTTATGCAAAAACTGTCTATTTCAACTAACTTTGTCCATCTAAAACGAACTTTGTACTTTGCTATGAAGTTCCACCAGGAATGAGTTTTCATGCAAAAACTGACTATTTCAACTAACTTTGTCCATCCAAAACGAACTTTGTACTTTGCTATGAAGTTCCACCAGGAATGAGTTTTCATACAAAAACTGTCTATTTCAACTTAATTCGTCCATCCAAAACGAACTTTGTACTTTGCTATGAAGTTCCACCAGGAATGAGTTTTTATGCAAAAACTGTCTATTTCAACTAACTTTGTCCATCTAAAACGAACTTTGTACTTTGCTATGAAGTTCCACCAGGAATGAGTTTTCATACAAAAACTGTCTATTTCAACTAAATTCGTCCATCCAAAACGAACTTTGTACTTTGCTATGAAGTTCCACCAGGAATGAGTTTTCATGCAAAAACTGTCTATTTCAACTAACTTTGTCCATCCAAAACGAACTTTGTACTTTGCTATGAAGTTCCACCAGGAATGAGTTTTCATGCAAAAACTGTCTGTTGTAGACAACGGTGAAGTCGGCACTTGCAGTTTAACGCATGATTTGTTTTTTGTTTTCGTCACCTGACGCAATGACGGTGACAGCTCGGTGACGGGTGACAGAAGCCGTTACCGAAGGGACGATGCCATAAAGGGATCGAGATCGAGGCGCGAAAAGGGACGATAACGGCCATCGCGTGTGCGCCATCGATTTAGAGTTATTCACAACCGAAACGCGCAAGTGATAAGACGTGTAATTTTTTAACACCAGCACCACCACTCGCACCACTCGCTCCCACGCACCCGAATTATACCAGCGAAGCCGTACCACCTGCCCAAAACCAGTGCTCCGCGAAAGAAGTTTGAAATAGAAAATAAAATTGCTAGAAACCTGTAAAAATTGGTGTTAGGAAACGCGTCCACGGCGAAACAGAAACTGGAAAGAACGTTGCGTTGCAACATTTTAAAAAATTACACTGGTGATTTTGTGTGAACAATTGACAATTGAGTGAAAATGAACCGCGAAAACGTTGAGTCCAACCCCGCCGCGAATTCGACAGTGCGACAACTTTCCCCAGTGCAAGACCTAGCGGAAGACACTGTTTCGATACAGGAGTTGATTCAGCAAGCCAGAGAAGCGAACGAAAGCTTCAACAGGCTGACCGCGCAAATCGCTCAGTTGAGCCCAAGCGTGTCAAGAGGACTCGGAATGTCACTGAACGAGCAACGCGAAGGCGCGATATCCCAGCGCGTCCGCACAGGAACCGCCGAAGATGTGCCTTTTCCTTCGGCCGCCACCCTGCCGCGGAGATCAACGCTCGGGACGCCTTACGCCAGAGGCACGGAAAGTGAACCTGTGAGCGCATCGCCGCGACCGGCCATCGCGTTTCCAGATTTCCTGCGCTACGACGCGCAAGCCGGCCCGTCAGGAAGATCGACGCTTGGGACGCCATTCATCAGCGACACAGAGCATGAACCTGTGAGCGCGTCGCTGCGACCGGCCATTGCGTCTCCAGATTTTTTGCGCTATGACGCGCATGCCGGACCGTCAACGGCTCGGCGTAGCGAAGCAGACCGGTACGGGGCTACCGGAAAAAGAACAGCCGTACATCCCGAACGAGAACGTGACCTTCAGCGGGCTTTGGAAGACATGGAGATCGAGCATCTTCGGGAGCGAAACCGCTTGATGCAATCCTTCGAAGCAACGGATCATCAACGAAGCGCACATCCGCCATCACGCGTGAGTATCGTTCCAGATAGATTGCAGGCGAACGCCTTCTCAGTCATTGATCTTTCGCAGACGCAATACATAGCCCGGCAAGGGAGGAAACGGGACTTGCCGACGTTCTCCGGCAATCCCGAAGAATGGCCGATGTTTATTGCCTCCTTCGAGTACACCACGGAGGCGTGCGGTTATAACGACGTGGAGAATCTGGACCGGCTGCAGAAGGCCCTAAAAGGAAAAGCGTTAGAGGCAGTACGTTGTCGCTTGATGCATCCATCCAACGTACCTGGCGTGATCTCCACGCTAAGAATGCTTTTCGGCCGTCCCGAAATTATTGTCCACTCCCTGGTGAACAAGGTGCGAACGATGCCGGCGCCTAAGCAGGAATGTCTCGAAACGCTCATCGACTTTGGGGTCGCGGTTCAGAATCTTTGCGCGACCATCACGGCGTCAGGACTAGACGAATACATGTGCAATGTGGCGTTGTTGAATGAGTTGACGGAACGCTTACCCCCGTCGCTGAAGCTCAATTGGGGATGTCATCGAATTAACGTGAGCCACGTTACGCTCTCGAGTTTCAACGACTGGCTGAGTCATTTGGTCGAAGCAGCAAGTTTGGTGACTATGTCGTCGGTGTACACCCATGAGGGTTCATCTACCAGACCTGCAACGAGTAACAGCGGATACAGGCAACATCGGCACGTAAATACTCACCTGACGAACACTGCAACCAGACGCCCCTCAACGAGTTCTAGCAGCGTAACGCTGCGTTGCCCAGTATGCCAACAACAATGCGCCAAAGTAGAAAACTGTTCCGATTTTCTGGCAATGGACATAGACGCCCGTTGGCGAACAGTGCGTGAGAAACGTCTGTGTCGTAAATGCCTTGAACAACACCAGCGCTGCGACAGAAGAACGCAGTGTGGCACCAATGGCTGCGTCTTTCTTCATAACAAGCTGCTTCATGATGGTTCGAGGACCAGAGTTGAAGCCGGAAATACGTCACGAACCGTAACCAACGAGCATCAAGCTTTTAACAGTCACCGAATTGCGCTAGAGGCGCCACCACTCTTCCGATATGTTCCGATTACCCTTCATGGCAATGGCTGTAAAGTAGAAACATTTGCGTTCCTGGACGACGGTTCGTCAGCCACCTTCATAGAACATGCTTTGGTTGAAGAACTAGGCATTCAGGGAACTCCTCATCCGTTGTGCCTCTGGTGGACCGGAAATCAGAAAAGAGAAGAGAAAAATTCAGTGAGAGTATCGTTGAGAATATCCGGCAGTGACGAAGCCGGCAAAGTATTCGTATTGCCCAATGTACATACCGTGCACAGCTTGGCGCTACCGAATCAGAGTATGTGCGCCCAGAAACTTCAGAACACTTTCGCGCACTTGACCGGCCTAAAACTGACCTCGTACACGAATATCATGCCAAGGGTTCTAATCGGCATAGATAACTGTCATCTGGGTCATCCGTTGACATATCGTGAGGGAAAATCGCATGAACCCGTTGCTGCCAAAACGCGATTAGGCTGGATTGTCTACGGATCGTACGAAACGAATCCCGGCGAAGCAAACGGGATTCTCAACCACCATAGACCAAAGGTGTGCCCATGCATGGACATCAACGACGATAAAACCGATGCACAATTGAAGGAATACTTTGCAATTGATTCGTTAGGTATCAGGTATCACATAGGTTCCAAAGATGAAGAAAAGGCGCTAGAAATTCTGGCCGCGACAACCCGTTTAAATGGCGAACGTTATGAGACAAGTTTGTTGTGGAAGTACAGCACAATTCAATTACCGCCAAGTAAGCCGATGGCACTAAAACGCTTTGAATGTCTCAAAAGAAAAATGGAAAAAGAACCAGTGTTGAGGGCTGCCATCGTTGAAAAGATGAATGAGTACGAGAGAAAGGGCTACATCAGGCGCCTAACACCGAGAGAGCTATCGGAAAAACGTGATGCAGATTGGTTCTTGCCAATTTTTCCTGTCATAAACCCCAACAAGCCAGGAAAAATCCGGTTGGTATTTGATGCTGCTGCCAAAGTAAACGGCGTTAGTCTAAACACATTTCTCCTCAAGGGACCAGATCAGCTGGTAGAGCTCCTGACAGTCCTATATAAATTCAGAGAGTTCCGAATAGGCGTTGTTGGAGACATCAAAGAAATGTTTTTTCAAGTGGCCATCAGACCCGAAGATCAACGCAGCCAAATGATATTGTGGAACGGCGGTGTGGCTGACAGGACTCCAGACGTGTACGCCATGACCGTTATGACGTTTGGCGCCGCATGTTCACCCTGCTGCGCGCACTATGTGAAGAATCTTAACGCCGAGCGATTTAAATCCGAATTTCCTCGCGCCTTCGAATGCATCGTTAAAGAGCACTATGTTGACGACATGCTGGCAAGTGTCGAAACTGAAGACGAAGCTATAATGCTGGCAAAAGAAGTGCGACACGTACATGCACAGGGTGGCTTTGAAATAAGAAACTGGCTGTCCAATTCAAACGTGGTGATTCAGCAATTAGAGGCATCTATAACGAAAGAGAAAGATGTTAACGTTGGTACAGATACGAAAACAGAAAAGGTATTGGGAATGTGGTGAGACACGCAATCCGACACATTCACCTATAAAGTCTCACCTAGAAACGATGAGCAGCTGCTAACGGGAGCAAAGCATCCGACTAAACGTGAGGTGCTACGGATCCTAATGCGGATCTACGACCCGTTGGGTCTCTTGGGTAACGTGCTTATGTTCCTGAAAGTTCTGCTTCAAGAGATCTGGCGTGCTGGTGTCGGATGGGATGAAAAAGTCAGCGGCCGTTTAGCAGAACAGTGGGAAAGGTGGATCACCATATTACCCGACGTTTGCCAGATCAGGATACCAAGGTGCTATCGACAGAACACGTCGGCGTTGACTCGTAGCATACAGCTTCACGTATTCTGCGACGCGAGCGAAAACGGGATGGCAGCGGTTGCATATTTCCGATTTGAAGAAGAAGGGACCATAGAATGCGCTCTTGTCGGATCGAAAACTAGAGTGGCACCACTGCGATTTCTATCGATCCCTCGATTAGAACTGCAAGCAGCGGTTATCGGCACCCGACTTGCGAATACGATTATTAAATCGCACCGTTTGAACATCACTCGAACTACATATTGGACGGATTCGCGTGACGTCATCTGTTGGCTACGGTCGGATCATCGACGATATAGTCAATTTGTAGCTTTCCGAGTCGGTGAAATACTCGAGTCCACCAAGGTTGACGATTGGCAGTGGCTGTCAACGAAGGTCAATGTAGCCGACGATGGTACGAAGTGGACGAGAATTCCCGATTTGAGCACATCAAGGCGATGGCTCAAAGGTCCGAGCTTTCTTTGGCAACCAGAGAAGGAATGGCCAATTCCACCGACGCGATCGGATGATACAGCGGAAGAACTACGTCGCAACCTGCTGCATCATTCAAGCACTGAGCCACTTATTCGGATCGATCGATTCTCTAGTTGGAATAGGTTGCTCAGATCCGTTGGATACGTTATTCGATTTTCACATAATTGTATGCACCGAACTAACGGAAAAACGATCACGACAGGACCACTCACGCAGGAAGAGCTTGAAACAGCAGAACGCGTGATTATAAAACAAATCCAGCGAGAAACGTTTCCAGAAGAGATCCGGCGACTAGAGAGCCGCGTAGTAAAACAGCATCCATGGTCGCAACCCATCGAAAAAGGCAGCGCATTGTATCAGCTCTTACCGAAAATCGACGACTATGGCGTGCTGAGAATAAGTAGTCGTTTTGAAAACTGCCCTGTGGTAAACGAATCGCTGCGCAAGCCAGTTATCCTACCGAGACGACACACAGGAACTGACTTGCTTATACTGCACTACCACGCACGTTACCGACATTGTAACCATCAGACCGTCGTTAACGAACTAAGAGCCAAATATCATATACCGCGCTTGTTGACAGAATATAAGCGCGTCCGGAAAACATGTCAACATTGTCGCAATCGAGAAGCTGCTCCCGAACCGCCGTTGATGGGAAGCATTCCTCAACAAAGAACGGCCATGGATCAGCGTGCGTTTACATATACCGGAATAGACTACTTCGGCCCAATGAACGTAGTAGTTGGACGTCGCGTGGAGAAACGTTGGGGAGTGATTTTCACTTGTTTGACAACACGAGCAGTGCACCTTGAAATCGCGCACTCACTGACAACTTCTTCCTGCATCCTAGCGATCCGCCGTTTTATCGCTAGACGAGGAGTGCCGCGCGAAATCATCAGCGATCGTGGGACAAACTTTGTAGGTTCATCGAGAGAGTTGAAGGAAGCCCGGATGAACGTGGATGAGAATAAGATCATCGTCGAATTTACTAGTCCTGAGTTGAAGTGGAGCTTCAATCCGCCAGCGGCTCCGCATTTTGGAGGGTGCTGGGAACGCCTCGTTCAGTCGGTGAAAAAAGTTTTAAGCCAGTTCGAACTGCCGCGTACGCCTAACGACGAAGTGCTGCAATCTACGATAGCCGAAATAGAAATGGTCATTAACTCAAGACCTCTGACCTACGTACCTTTGGACGATGATTTCGCACCACCGATAACGCCCAACCAACTACTTTTGGGTAGCTCAAACGGCAGCAAGCCGCCTGCCCCACTTGATGATACAGCAGGGGCCATAAAATCTTCATGGAAAGCGTCGCAGCGCAACGCAGATCTTTTTTGGCGAAAATGGGTAGCTGAGTATCTTCCGACGTTGACACGTAGAACTAAGTGGTTTCACCCTGCTCGCCCTATAGAGGAAGGTGAAATCGTTTTGATTGCAGACAACAATATGCCCAGAAATTGCTGGCCTAAAGGGAGAGTGGTGGCAGTCGTCAGAGCCAACGACGGCCAGGTGAGACGAGCAACGGTGCAGACGGCTAGCGGAATAATCGAGCGACCTGCAACAAAGATAGCGGTGTTGGATGTGCGGAAGTAAAACGCCAACAGGAACGACACAGCCAAGCTTACCATCTACCGATAAGGCGATAAAGAGGGCTGGCCGAATATTAAACAGAACAGATCACCGACTTCAAGTAGGGTAAATTGCTCATACGAGCAAAGTACCGGGCGGGAGAATGTTGTAGACAACGGTGAAGTCGGCACTTGCAGTTTAACGCATGATTTGTTTTTTTTGTTTTCGTCACCTGACGCAATGACGGTGACAGCTCGGTGACGGGTGACAGAAGCCGTTACCGAAGGGACGATGCCATAAAGGGATCGAGATCGAGGCGCGAAAAGGGACGATAACGGCCATCGCGTGTGCGCCATCGATTTAGAGTTATTCACAACCGAAACGCGCAAGTGATAAGACGTGTAATTTTTTAACACCAGCACCACCACTCGCACCACTCGCTCCCACGCACCCGAATTATACCAGCGAAGCCGTACCACCTGCCCAAAACCAGTGCTCCGCGAAAGAAGTTTGAAATAGAAAAAAAAATTGCTAGAAACCTGTAAAAATTGGTGTTAGGAAACGCGTCCACGGCGAAACAGAAACTGGAAAGAACGTTACGTTGCAATACTGTCTATTTCAACTAAATTGATCCATCCAAAACGAACTTTGTACTTTGCTATGAAGTTCCACCAGGAATGAGTTTTCATGCAAAAACTGTCTATTTCAACTAACTTTGTCCATCCAAAACGAACTTTGTACTTTGCTATGAAGTTCCACCAGGAATGAGTTTTCATGCAAAAACTGTCTATTTCAACTAACTTTGTCCATCCAAAACGAACTTTGTACTTTGCTATGAAGTTCCACCAGGAATGAGTTTTCATGCAAAAACTGTCTATTTCAACTAACTTTGTCCATCCAAAACGAACTTTGTACTTTGCTATGAAGTTCCACCAGGAATGAGTTTTCATGCAAAAACTGTCTATTTCAACTAACTTTGTCCATCCAAAACGAACTTTGTACTTTGCTATGAAGTTCCACCAGGAATGAGTTTTCATGCAAAAACTGTCTATTTCAACTAACTTTGTCCATCCAAAACGAACTTTGTACTTTGCTATGAAGTTCCACCAGGAATGAGTTTTTATGCAAAAACTGTCTATTTCAACTAACTTTGTCCATCCAAAACGAACTTTGTACTTTGCTATGAAGTTCCACCAGGATTGAGTTTTCATGCAAAAACTGTCTATTTCAACTAACTTTGTCCATCCAAAACGAACTTTGTACTTTGCTATGAAGTTCCACCAGGAATGAGTTTTCATGCAAAAACTGTCTATTTCAACTAACTTTGTCCATCCAAAACGAACTTTGTACTTTGCTATGAAGTTCCACCAGGAATGAGTTTTCATGCAAAAACTGTCTATTTCAACTAAATTGATCCATCCAAAACGAACTTTGTACTTTGCTATGAAGTTCCACCAGGAATGAGTTTTTATGCAAAAACTGTCTATTTCAACTAACTTTGTCCATCCAAAACGAACTTTGTACTTTGCTATGAAGTTCCACCAGGAATGAGTTTTCATGCAAAAACTGTCTATTTCAACTAACTTTGTCCATCCAAAACGAACTTTGTACTTTGCTATGAAGTTCCACCAGGAATGAGTTTTCATGCAAAAACTGTCTATTTCAACTAACTTTGTCCATCCAAAACGAACTTTGTACTTTGCTATGAAGTTCCACCAGGAATGAGTTTTCATGCAAAAACTGTCTATTTCAACTAAATTGATCCATCCAAAACGAACTTTGTACTTTGCTATGAAGTTCCACCAGGAATGAGTTTTTATGCAAAAACTGTCTATTTCAACTAACTTTGTCCATCCAAAACGAACTTTGTACTTTGCTATGAAGTTCCACCAGGAATGAGTTTTCATGCAAAAACTGTCTATTTCAACTAACTTTGTCCATCCAAAACGAACTTTGTACTTTGCTATGAAGTTCCACCAGGAATGAGTTTTCATGCAAAAACTGTCTATTTCAACTAACTTTGTCCATCCAAAACGAACTTTGTACTTTGCTATGAAGTTCCACCAGGAATGAGTTTTTATGCAAAAACTGTCTATTTCAACTAAATTGATCCATCCAAAACGAACTTTGTACTTTGCTATGAAGTTCCACCTGGAATGAGTTTTCATGCAAAAACTGTCTATTTCAACTAAATTGATTCATCCAAAACGAACTTTGTACTTTGCTATGAAGTTCCACCAGGAATGAGTTTTCATGCAAAAACTGTCTATTTCAACTAACTTTGTCCATCCAAAACGAACTTTGTACTTTGCTATGAAGTTCCACCAGGAATGAGTTTTTATGCAAAAACTGTCTATTTCAACTAAATTGATCCATCCAAAACGAACTTTGTACTTTGCTATGAAGTTCCACCAGGAATGAGTTTTCATGCAAAAACTGTCTATTTCAACTAAATTGATCCATCCAAAACGAACTTTGTACTTTGCTATGAAGTTCCACCAGGAATGAGTTTTTATGCAAAAACTGTCTATTTCAACTAAATTGATCCATCCAAAACGAACTTTGTACTTTGCTATGAAGTTCCACCTGGAATGAGTTTTCATGCAAAAACTGTCTATTTCAACTAAATTGATCCATCCAAAACGAACTTTGTACTTTGCTATGAAGTTCCACCTGGAATGAGTTTTCATGCAAAAACTGTCTATTTCAACTAAATTGATCCATCCAAAACGAACTTTGTACTTTGCTATGAAGTTCCACCTGGAATGAGTTTTCATGCAAAAACTGTCTATTTCAACTAAATTGATCCATCCAAAACGAACTTTGTACTTTGCTATGAAGTTCCACCTGGAATGAGTTTTCATGCAAAAACTGTCTATTTCAACTAAATTGATCCATCCAAAACGAACTTTGTACTTTGCTATGAAGTTCCACCAGGAATGAGTTTTTATGCAAAAACTGTCTATTTCAACTAAATTGATCCATCCAAAACGAACTTTGTACTTTGCTATGAAGTTCCACCTGGAATGAGTTTTCATGCAAAAACTGTCTATTTCAACTAAATTGATTCATCCAAAACGAACTTTGTACTTTGCTATGAAGTTCCACCAGGAATGAGTTTTCATGCAAAAACTGTCTATTTCAACTAACTTTGTCCATCCAAAACGAACTTTGTACTTTGCTATGAAGTTCCACCAGGAATGAGTTTTCATGCAAAAACTGTCTATTTCAACTAACTTTGTCCATCCAAAACGAACTTTGTACTTTGCTATGAAGTTCCACCAGGAATGAGTTTTCATGCAAAAACTGTCTATTTCAACTAACTTTGTCCATCCAAAACGAACTTTGTACTTTGCTATTAAGTTCCACCAGAAGTGCGATTTTATTCAAAAACTGTGAATTACAACTAACTTTGTCCATCCGATTCGAACTTTGTACGTTGATATGAAATTGCACCAGAAGTGCGATTTCATACAAAAACTGTGAATTACAACTAACTTTGTCCATCCGATACGAACTTTGTACGTTGATATGAAATTGCACTAGAAGTGCGATTTTATTCAAAAACTGTGAATTACAACTAACTTTGTCCATCCGATTCGAACTTTGTACGTTGATATAAAGTTCCACCAGAAGTGCGATTTCATACAAAAACTGTGAATTACAACTAACTTTGTCCATCCGATACGAACTTTGAACGTTGATATGAAATTGCACCAGAAGTGCGATTTCATACAAAAACTGTGAATTACAACTAACTTTGTCCATCCGATTCGAACTTTGTACGTTGATATAAAGTTCCACCAGAAGTGCGATTTCATTCAAAAACTGTGAATTACAACTAACTTTGTCCATCCGATACGAACTTTGAACGTTGATATGAAATTGCACCAGAAGTGTGTTTTCATTCAAAAACTGTTAATTACAACTAACTTTGTCCATCCGATACGAACTTTGTACGTTGATATGAAATTGCACCAGAAGTGCGATTTCATACAAAAACTGTGAATTACAACTAACTTTGTCCATCCGATTCGAACTTTGTACGTTGATATGAAATTGCACCAGAAGTGCGATTTCATACAAAAACTGTGAATTACAACTAACTTTGTCCATCCGATACGAACTTTGAACGTTGATATGAAATTGCACCAGAAGTGTGTTTTCATTCAAAAACTGTTAATTACAACTAACTTTGTCCATCCGATACGAACTTTGTACGTTGATATAAAGTTCCACCAGAAGTGC
>NW_026453713.1:0-141218 GCF_943734755.1 Anopheles moucheti
GGGTGGAACTTCATAGCAAAGTACAAAGTTCGTTTTGGATGGACGAATTAAGTTGAAATAGACAGTTTTTGTATGAAAACTCATTCCTGGTGGAACTTCATAGCAAAGTACAAAGTTCGAATCAGATGGACGAATTAAGTTGAAATAGACAGTTTTTGCATGAAAACTCATTCCTGGTGGAACTTCATAGCAAAGTACAAAGTTCGTTTTGGATGGACAAAGTTAGTTGAAATAGACAGTTTTTGCATAAAAACTCATTCCTGGTGGAACTTCATAGCAAAGTACAAAGTTCGTTTTGGATGGACGAATTAAGTTGAAATAGACAGTTTTTGTATGAAAACTCATTCCTGGTGGAACTTCATAGCAAAGTACAAAGTTCGAATCAGATGGACAAAGTTAGTTGAAATAGACAGTTTTTGCATGAAAACTCATTCCTGGTGGAACTTCATAGCAAAGTACAAAGTTCGTTTTGGATGGATCAATTTAGTTGAAATAGACAGTTTTTGCATGAAAACTCATTCCTGGTGGAACTTCATAGCAAAGTACAAAGTTCGTTTTGGATGGATCAATTTAGTTGAAATAGACAGTTTTTGCATGAAAACTCATTCCTGGTGGAACTTCATAGCAAAGTACAAAGTTCGTTTTGGATGGACGAATTAAGTTGAAATAGACAGTTTTTGTATGAAAACTCATTCCTGGTGGAACTTCATAGCAAAGTACAAAGTTCGAATCAGATGGACGAATTAAGTTGAAATAGACAGTTTTTGCATGAAAACTCATTCCTGGTGGAACTTCATAGCAAAGTACAAAGTTCGTTTTGGATGGACAAAGTTAGTTGAAATAGACAGTTTTTGCATAAAAACTCATTCCTGGTGGAACTTCATAGCAAAGTACAAAGTTCGTTTTGGATGGACAAAGTTAGTTGAAATAGACAGTTTTTGCATAAAAACTCATTCCTGGTGGAACTTCATAGCAAAGTACAAAGTTCGTTTTGGATGGATCAATTTAGTTGAAATAGACAGTTTTTGCATGAAAACTCATTCCTGGTGGAACTTCATAGCAAAGTACAAAGTTCGTTTTGGATGGACAAAGTTAGTTGAAATAGACAGTTTTTGCATAAAAACTCATTCCTGGTGGAACTTCATAGCAAAGTACAAAGTTCGTTTTGGATGGACAAAGTTAGTTGAAATAGACAGTTTTTGCATAAAAACTCATTCCTGGTGGAACTTCATAGCAAAGTACAAAGTTCGTTTTGGATGGATCAATTTAGTTGAAATAGACAGTTTTTGCATGAAAACTCATTCCTGGTGGAACTTCATAGCAAAGTACAAAGTTCGTTTTGGATGGACAAAGTTAGTTGAAATAGACAGTTTTTGCATGAAAACTCATTCCTGGTGGAACTTCATAGCAAAGTACAAAGTTCGTTTTGGATGGACGAATTAAGTTGAAATAGACAGTTTTTGTATGAAAACTCATTCCTGGTGGAACTTCATAGCAAAGTACAAAGTTCGAATCAGATGGACAAAGTTAGTTGAAGTAGACAGTTTTTGCATGAAAACTCATTCCTGGTGGAACTTCATAGCAAAGTACAAAGTTCGTTTTGGATGGACAAAGTTAGTTGAAATAGACAGTTTTTGCATGAAAACTCATTCCTGGTGGAACTTCATAGCAAAGTACAAAGTTCGTTTTGGATGGATCAATTTAGTTGAAATAGACAGTTTTTGCATGAAAACTCATTCCTGGTGGAACTTCATAGCAAAGTACAAAGTTCGTTTTGGATGGACAAAGTTAGTTGAAATAGACAGTTTTTGCATGAAAACTCATTCCTGGTGGAACTTCATAGCAAAGTACAAAGTTCGTTTTGGATGGACGAATTAAGTTGAAATAGACAGTTTTTGTATGAAAACTCATTCCTGGTGGAACTTCATAGCAAAGTACAAAGTTCGAATCAGATGGACGAATTAAGTTGAAATAGACAGTTTTTGCATGAAAACTCATTCCTGGTGGAACTTCATAGCAAAGTACAAAGTTCGTTTTGGATGGACAAAGTTAGTTGAAATAGACAGTTTTTGTATGAAAACTCATTCCTGGTGGAACTTCATAGCAAAGTACAAAGTTCGTTTTGGATGGATCAATTTAGTTGAAATAGATAGTTTTTGCATGAAAACTCATTCCTGGTGGAACTTCATAGCAAAGTACAAAGTTCGTTTTGGATGGACAAAGTTAGTTGAAATAGACAGTTTTTGCATAAAAACTCATTCCTGGTGGAACTTCATAGCAAAGTACAAAGTTCGTTTTGGATGGATCAATTTAGTTGAAATAGACAGTTTTTGCATGAAAACTCATTCCTGGTGGAACTTCATAGCAAAGTACAAAGTTCGTTTTGGATGGACGAATTAAGTTGAAATGGACAGTTTTTGTATGAAAACTCATTCCTGGTGGAACTTCATAGCAAAGTACAAAGTTCGAATCAGATGGACGAATTAAGTTGAAATAGACAGTTTTTGCATGAAAACTCATTCCTGGTAGAACTTCATAGCAAAGTACAAAGTTCGTTTTGGATGGACAAAGTTAGTTGAAATAGACAGTTTTTGCATGAAAACTCATTCCTGGTGGAACTTCATAGCAAAGTACAAAGCTCGTTTTGGATGGATCAATTTAGTTGAAATAGACAGTTTTTGCATGAAAACTCATTCCTGGTGGAACTTCATAGCAAAGTACAAAGTTCGTTTTGGATGGATCAATTTAGTTGAAATAGACAGTTTTTGCATGAAAACTCATTCCTGGTGGAACTTCATAGCAAAGTACAAAGTTCGTTTTAGATGGACAAAGTTAGTTGAAATAGACAGTTTTTGTATGAAAACTCATTCCTGGTGGAACTTCATAGCAAAGTACAAAGTTCGTTTTGGATGGATCAATTTAGTTGAAATAGACAGTTTTTGCATGAAAACTCATTCCTGGTGGAACTTCATAGCAAAGTACAAAGTTCGTTTTGGATGGATCAATTTAGTTGAAATAGACAGTTTTTGCATGAAAACTCATTCCTGGTGGAACTTCATAGCAAAGTACAAAGTTCGTTTTAGATGGACAAAGTTAGTTGAAATAGACAGTTTTTGTATGAAAACTCATTCCTGGTGGAACTTCATAGCAAAGTACAAAGTTCGTTTTGGATGGATCAATTTAGTTGAAATAGACAGTTTTTGCATGAAAACTCATTCCTGGTGGAACTTCATAGCAAAGTACAAAGTTCGTTTTGGATGGACAAAGTTAGATGAAATAGACAGTTTTTGCATGAAAACTCATTCCTGGTGGAACTTCATAGCAAAGTACAAAGTTCGTTTTGGATGGATCAATTTAGTTGAAATAGACAGTTTTTGCATGAAAACTCATTCCTGGTGGAACTTCATAGCAAAGTACAAAGTTCGTTTTGGATGGATCAATTTAGTTAAAATAGACAGTTTTTGCATGAAAACTCATTCCTGGTGGAACTTCATAGCAAAGTACAAAGTTCGTTTTGGATGGACAAAGTTAGTTGAAATAGACAGTTTTTGCATGAAAACTCATTCCTGGTGGAACTTCATAGCAAAGTACAAAGTTCGTTTTGGATGGACAAAGTTAGTTGAAATAGACAGTTTTTGCATGAAAACTCATTCCTGGTGGAACTTCATAGCAAAGTACAAAGTTTGTTTTGGATGGACGAATTAAGTTGAAATAGACAGTTTTTGTATGAAAACTCATTCCTGGTGGAACTTCATAGCAAAGTACAAAGTTCGTTTTGGATGGACAAAGTTAGTTGAAATAGACAGTTTTTTCATGAAAACTCATTCCTGGTGGAACTTCATAGCAAAGTAAAAAGTTCGTTTTGGATGGATCAATTTAGTTGAAATAGACAGTTCTTGCATGAAAACTCATTCCTGGTGGAACTTCATAGCAAAGTACAAAGTTCGTTTTGGATGGACAAAGTTAGTTGAAATAGACAGTTTTTGCATGAAAACTCATTCCTGGTGGAACTTCATAGCAAAGTACAAAGTTCGTTTTGGATGGACGAATTAAGTTGAAATAGACAGTTTTTGTATGAAAACTCATTCCTGGTGGAACTTCATAGCAAAGTACAAAGTTCGAATCAGATGGACGAATTAAGTTGAAATAGACAGTTTTTGCATGAAAACTCATTCCTGGTAGAACTTCATAGCAAAGTACAAAGTTCGTTTTGGATGGACAAAGTTAGTTGAAATAGACAGTTTTTGCATGAAAACTCATTCCTGGTGGAACTTCATAGCAAAGTACAAAGCTCGTTTTGGATGGATCAATTTAGTTGAAATAGACAATTTTTGCATGAAAACTCATTCCTGGTGGAACTTCATAGCAAAGTACAAAGTTCGTTTTGGATGGATCAATTTAGTTGAAATAGACAGTTTTTGCATGAAAACTCATTCCTGGTGGAACTTCATAGCAAAGTACAAAGTTCGTTTTGGATGGACAAAGTTAGTTGAAATAGACAGTTTTTGCATGAAAACTCATTCCTGGTGGAACTTCATAGCAAAGTACAAAGTTCGTTTTGGATGGACGAATTAAGTTGAAATAGACAGTTTTTGTATGAAAACTCATTCCTGGTGGAACTTCATAGCAAAGTACAAAGTTCGAATCAGATGGACGAATTAAGTTGAAATAGACAGTTTTTGCATGAAAACTCATTCCTGGTGGAACTTCATAGCAAAGTACAAAGTTCGTTTTGGATGGACAAAGTTAGTTGAAATAGACAGTTTTTGCATGAAAACTCATTCCTGGTGGAACTTCATAGCAAAGTAAAAAGTTCGTTTTGGATGGATCAATTTAGTTGAAATAGACAGTTTTTGCATGAAAACTCATTCCTGGTGGAACTTCATAGCAAAGTACAAAGTTCGTTTTGGATGGATCAATTTAGTTGAAATAGACAGTTTTTGCATGAAAACTCATTCCTGGAGGAACTTCATAGCAAAGTACAAAGTTCGTTTTGGTTGGATCAATTTAGTTGAAATAGACAGTTTTTGCATGAAAACTCATTCCTGGTGGAACTTCATAGCAAAGTACAAAGTTCGTTTTGGATGGACGAATTAAGTTGAAATAGACAGTTTTTGTATGAAAACTCATTCCTGGTGGAACTTCATAGCAAAGTACAAAGTTCGAATCAGATGGACGAATTAAGTTGAAATAGACAGTTTTTGCATGAAAACTCATTCCTGGTGGAACTTCATAGCAACGTACAAAGTTCGTTTTGGATGGACAAAGTAAGTTGAAATAGACAGTTTTTGCATAAAAACTCATTCCTGGTGGAACTTCATAGCAAAGTACAAAGTTCGTTTTGGATGGACAAAGTTAGTTGAAATAGACAGTTTTTGCATAAAAACTCATTCCTGGTGGAACTTCATAGCAAAGTACAAAGTTCGTTTTGGATGGATCAATTTAGTTGAAATAGACAGTTTTTGCATGAAAACTCATTCCTGGTGGAACTTCATAGCAAAGTACAAAGTTCGTTTTGGATGGACAAAGTTAGTTGAAATAGACAGTTTTTGCATAAAAACTCATTCCTGGTGGAACTTCATAGCAAAGTACAAAGTTCGTTTTGGATGGATCAATTTAGTTGAAATAGACAGTTTTTGCATGAAAACTCATTCCTGGTGGAACTTCATAGCAAAGTACAAAGTTCGTTTTGGATGGACAAAGTTAGTTGAAATAGACAGTTTTTGCATGAAAACTCATTCCTGGTGGAACTTCATAGCAAAGTACAAAGTTCGTTTTGGATGGACGAATTAAGTTGAAATAGACAGTTTTTGTATGAAAACTCATTCCTGGTGGAACTTCATAGCAAAGTACAAAGTTCGAATCAGATGGACAAAGTTAGTTGAAATAGACAGTTTTTGCATGAAAACTCATTCCTGGTGGAACTTCATAGCAAAGTACAAAGTTCGTTTTGGATGGACAAAGTTAGTTGAAATAGACAGTTTTTGCATGAAAACTCATTCCTGGTGGAACTTCATAGCAAAGTACAAAGTTCGTTTTGGATGGATCAATTTAGTTGAAATAGACAGTTTTTGCATGAAAACTCATTCCTGGTGGAACTTCATAGCAAAGTACAAAGTTCGTTTTGGATGGACGAATTAAGTTGAAATAGACAGTTTTTGCATAAAAACTCATTCCTGGTGGAACTTCATAGCAAAGTACAAAGTTCGTTTTGGATGGACAAAGTTAGTTGAAATAGACAGTTTTTGCATAAAAACTCATTCCTGGTGGAACTTCATAGCAAAGTACAAAGTTCGTTTTGGATGGACAAAGTTAGTTGAAATAGACAGTTTTTGCATAAAAACTCATTCCTGGTGGAACTTCATAGCAAAGTAAAAAGTTCGTTTTGGATGGATCAATTTAGTTGAAATAGACAGTTTTTGCATGAAAACTCATTCCTGGTGGAACTTCATAGCAAAGTACAAAGTTCGTTTTGGATGGATCAATTTAGTTGAAATAGACAGTTTTTGCATGAAAACTCATTCCTGGTGGAACTTCATAGCAAAGTACAAAGTTCGTTTTGGATGGATCAATTTAGTTGAAATAGACAGTTTTTGCATGAAAACTCATTCCTGGTGGAACTTCATAGCAAAGTACAAAGTTCGTTTTGGATGGACGAATTAAGTTGAAATAGACAGTTTTTGTATGAAAACTCATTCCTGGTGGAACTTCATAGCAAAGTACAAAGTTCGAATCAGATGGACGAATTAAGTTGAAATAGACAGTTTTTGCATAAAAACTCATTCCTGGTGGAACTTCATAGCAAAGTACAAAGTTCGTTTTGGATGGACAAAGTTAGTTGAAATAGACAGTTTTTGCATAAAAACTCATTCCTGGTGGAACTTCATAGCAAAGTACAAAGTTCGTTTTGGATGGATCAATTTAGTTGAAATAGACAGTTTTTGCATGAAAACTCATTCCTGGTGGAACTTCATAGCAAAGTACAAAGTTCGTTTTGGATGGACAAAGTTAGTTGAAATAGACAGTTTTTGCATGAAAACTCATTCCTGGTGGAACTTCATAGCAAAGTACAAAGTTCGTTTTGGATGGATCAATTTAGTTGAAATAGACAGTTTTTGCATGAAAACTCATTCCTGGTGGAACTTCATAGCAAAGTACAAAGTTCGTTTTGGATGGACAAAGTTAGTTGAAATAGACAGTTTTTGCATGAAAACTCATTCCTGGTGGAACTTCATAGCAAAGTACAAAGTTCGTTTTGGATGGACGAATTAAGTTGAAATAGACAGTTTTTGTATGAAAACTCATTCCTGGTGGAACTTCATAGCAAAGTACAAAGTTCGAATCAGATGGACAAAGTTAGTTGAAATAGACAGTTTTTGCATGAAAACTCATTCCTGGTGGAACTTCATAGCAAAGTACAAAGTTCGTTTTGGATGGACAAAGTTAGTTGAAATAGACAGTTTTTGCATGAAAACTCATTCCTGGTGGAACTTCATAGCAAAGTACAAAGTTCGAATCAGATGGACGAATTAAGTTGAAATAGACAGTTTTTGCATGAAAACTCATTCCTGGTGGAACTTCATAGCAAAGTACAAAGTTCGTTTTGGATGGACAAAGTTAGTTGAAATAGACAGTTTTTGTATGAAAACTCATTCCTGGTGGAACTTCATAGCAAAGTACAAAGTTCGTTTTGGATGGATCAATTTAGTTGAAATAGACAGTTTTTGCATGAAAACTCATTCCTGGTGGAACTTCATAGCAAAGTACAAAGTTCGTTTTGGATGGATCAATTCAGTTGAAATAGATAGTTTTTGCATGAAAACTCATTCCTGGTGGAACTTCATAGCAAAGTACAAAGTTCGTTTTGGATGGACAAAGTTAGTTGAAATAGACAGTTTTTGCATAAAAACTCATTCCTGGTGGAACTTCATAGCAAAGTACAAAGTTCGTTTTGGATGGATCAATTTAGTTGAAATAGACAGTTTTTGCATGAAAACTCATTCCTGGTGGAACTTCATAGCAAAGTACAAAGTTCGTTTTGGATGGACGAATTAAGTTGAAATAGACAGTTTTTGTATGAAAACTCATTCCTGGTGGAACTTCATAGCAAAGTACAAAGTTCGAATCAGATGGACGAATTAAGTTGGAATAGACAGTTTTTGCATGAAAACTCATTCCTGGTAGAACTTCATAGCAAAGTACAAAGTTCGTTTTAGATTGACAAAGTTAGTTGAAATAGACAGTTTTTGCATGAAAACTCATTCCTGGTGGAACTTCATAGCAAAGTACAAAGTTCGTTTTGGATGGATCAATTTAGTTGAAATAGACAGTTAGTTGAAATAGACAGTTTTTGCATAAAAACTCATTCCTGGTGGAACTTCATAGCAAAGTACAAAGTTCGTTTTGGATGGACAAAGTTAGTTGAAATAGACAGTTTTTGCATAAAAACTCATTCCTGGTGGAACTTCATAGCAAAGTACAAAGTTCGTTTTGGATGGATCAATTTAGTTGAAATAGACAGTTTTTGCATGAAAACTCATTCCTGGTGGAACTTCATAGCAAAGTACAAAGTTCGTTTTGGATGGACAAAGTTAGTTGAAATAGACAGTTTTTGCATAAAAACTCATTCCTGGTGGAACTTCATAGCAAAGTACAAAGTTCGTTTTGGATGGACAAAGTTAGTTGAAATAGACAGTTTTTGCATGAAAACTCATTCCTGGTGGAACTTCATAGCAAAGTACAAAGTTCGTTTTGGATGGACAAAGTTAGTTGAAATAGACAGTTTTTGCATGAAAACTCATTCCTGGTGGAACTTCATAGCAAAGTACAAAGTTCGTTTTGGATGGACGAATTAAGTTGAAATAGACAGTTTTTGCATGAAAACTCATTCCTGGTGGAACTTCATAGCAAAGTACAAAGTTCGAATCAGATGGACAAAGTTAGTTGAAATAGACAGTTTTTGCATGAAAACTCATTCCTGGTGGAACTTCATAGCAAAGTACAAAGTTCGTTTTGGATGGACAAAGTTAGTTGAAATAGACAGTTTTTGCATGAAAACTCATTCCTGGTGGAACTTCATAGCAAAGTACAAAGTTCGTTTTGGATGGATCAATTTAGTTGAAATAGACAGTTTTTGCATGAAAACTCATTCCTGGTGGAACTTCATAGCAAAGTACAAAGTTCGTTTTGGATGGACAAAGTTAGTTGAAATAGACAGTTTTTGCATGAAAACTCATTCCTGGTGGAACTTCATAGCAAAGTACAAAGTTCGTTTTGGATGGACGAATTAAGTTGAAATAGACAGTTTTTGTATGAAAACTTATTCCTGGTGGAACTTCATAGCAAAGTACAAAGTTCGAATCAGATGGACGAATTAAGTTGAAATAGACAGTTTTTGCATGAAAACTCATTCCTGGTGGAACTTCATAGCAAAGTACAAAGTTCGTTTTGGATGGACAAAGTTAGTTGAAATAGACAGTTTTTGTATGAAAACTCATTCCTGGTGGAACTTCATAGCAAAGTACAAAGTTCGTTTTGGATGGATCAATTAAGTTGAAATAGACAGTTTTTGCATGAAAACTCATTCCTGGTGGAACTTCATAGCAAAGTACAAAGTTCGTTTTGGATGGATCAATTTAGTTGAAATAGATAGTTTTTGCATGAAAACTCATTCCTGGTGGAACTTCATAGCAAAGTACAAAGTTCGTTTTGGATGGACAAAGTTAGTTGAAATAGACAGTTTTTGCATAAAAACTCATTCCTGGTGGAACTTCATAGCAAAGTACAAAGTTCGTTTTGGATGGATCAATTTAGTTGAAATAGACAGTTTTTGCATGAAAACTCATTCCTGGTGGAACTTCATAGCAAAGTACAAAGTTCGTTTTGGATGGACAAAGTTAGTTGAAATAGACAGTTTTTGCATGAAAACTCATTCCTGGTGGAACTTCATAGCAAAGTACAAAGTTCGTTTTGGATGGACGA
Organism: Anopheles moucheti; assembly: GCF_943734755.1. NCBI lineage: Eukaryota > Metazoa > Arthropoda > Insecta > Diptera > Culicidae > Anopheles > Anopheles moucheti. The sequence goes on from NW_026453713.1 coordinate 9,982, forward strand.
ATTAAGTTGAAATAGACAGTTTTTGCATAAAAACTCATTCCTGGAGGAACTTCATAGCAAAGTACAAAGTTCGTTTTGGATGGACAAAGTTAGTTGAAATAGACAGTTTTTGCATAAAAACTCATTCCTGGTGGAACTTCATAGCAAAGTACAAAGTTCGTTTTGGATGGACAAAGTTAGTTGAAATAGACAGTTTTTGCATAAAAACTCATTCCTGGTGGAACTTCATAGCAAAGTAAAAAGTTCGTTTTGGATGGATCAATTTAGTTGAAATAGACAGTTTTTGCATGAAAACTCATTCCTGGTGGAACTTCATAGCAAAGTACAAAGTTCGTTTTGGATGGATCAATTTAGTTGAAATAGACAGTTTTTGCATGAAAACTCATTCCTGGTGGAACTTCATAGCAAAGTACAAAGTTCGTTTTGGATGGATCAATTTAGTTGAAATAGACAGTTTTTGCATGAAAACTCATTCCTGGTGGAACTTCATAGCAAAGTACAAAGTTCGTTTTGGATGGACGAATTAAGTTGAAATAGACAGTTTTTGTATGAAAACTCATTCCTGGTGGAACTTCATAGCAAAGTACAAAGTTCGAATCAGATGGACGAATTAAGTTGAAATAGACAGTTTTTGCATAAAAACTCATTCCTGGTGGAACTTCATAGCAAAGTACAAAGTTCGTTTTGGATGGACAAAGTTAGTTGAAATAGACAGTTTTTGCATAAAAACTCATTCCTGGTGGAACTTCATAGCAAAGTACAAAGTTCGTTTTGGATGGATCAATTTAGTTGAAATAGACAGTTTTTGCATGAAAACTCATTCCTGGTGGAACTTCATAGCAAAGTACAAAGTTCGTTTTGGATGGACAAAGTTAGTTGAAATAGACAGTTTTTGCATGAAAACTCATTCCTGGTGGAACTTCATAGCAAAGTACAAAGTTCGTTTTGGATGGATCAATTTAGTTGAAATAGACAGTTTTTGCATGAAAACTCATTCCTGGTGGAACTTCATAGCAAAGTACAAAGTTCGTTTTGGATGGACAAAGTTAGTTGAAATAGACAGTTTTTGCATGAAAACTCATTCCTGGTGGAACTTCATAGCAAAGTACAAAGTTCGTTTTGGATGGACGAATTAAGTTGAAATAGACAGTTTTTGTATGAAAACTCATTCCTGGTGGAACTTCATAGCAAAGTACAAAGTTCGAATCAGATGGACGAATTAAGTTGGAATAGACAGTTTTTGCATGAAAACTCATTCCTGGTAGAACTTCATAGCAAAGTACAAAGTTCGTTTTAGATTGACAAAGTTAGTTGAAATAGACAGTTTTTGCATGAAAACTCATTCCTGGTGGAACTTCATAGCAAAGTACAAAGTTCGTTTTGGATGGATCAATTTAGTTGAAATAGACAGTTAGTTGAAATAGACAGTTTTTGCATAAAAACTCATTCCTGGTGGAACTTCATAGCAAAGTACAAAGTTCGTTTTGGATGGACAAAGTTAGTTGAAATAGACAGTTTTTGCATAAAAACTCATTCCTGGTGGAACTTCATAGCAAAGTACAAAGTTCGTTTTGGATGGATCAATTTAGTTGAAATAGACAGTTTTTGCATGAAAACTCATTCCTGGTGGAACTTCATAGCAAAGTACAAAGTTCGTTTTGGATGGACAAAGTTAGTTGAAATAGACAGTTTTTGCATAAAAACTCATTCCTGGTGGAACTTCATAGCAAAGTACAAAGTTCGTTTTGGATGGACAAAGTTAGTTGAAATAGACAGTTTTTGCATGAAAACTCATTCCTGGTGGAACTTCATAGCAAAGTACAAAGTTCGTTTTGGATGGACAAAGTTAGTTGAAATAGACAGTTTTTGCATGAAAACTCATTCCTGGTGGAACTTCATAGCAAAGTACAAAGTTCGTTTTGGATGGACGAATTAAGTTGAAATAGACAGTTTTTGCATGAAAACTCATTCCTGGTGGAACTTCATAGCAAAGTACAAAGTTCGAATCAGATGGACAAAGTTAGTTGAAATAGACAGTTTTTGCATGAAAACTCATTCCTGGTGGAACTTCATAGCAAAGTACAAAGTTCGTTTTGGATGGACAAAGTTAGTTGAAATAGACAGTTTTTGCATGAAAACTCATTCCTGGTGGAACTTCATAGCAAAGTACAAAGTTCGTTTTGGATGGATCAATTTAGTTGAAATAGACAGTTTTTGCATGAAAACTCATTCCTGGTGGAACTTCATAGCAAAGTACAAAGTTCGTTTTGGATGGACAAAGTTAGTTGAAATAGACAGTTTTTGCATGAAAACTCATTCCTGGTGGAACTTCATAGCAAAGTACAAAGTTCGTTTTGGATGGACGAATTAAGTTGAAATAGACAGTTTTTGTATGAAAACTTATTCCTGGTGGAACTTCATAGCAAAGTACAAAGTTCGAATCAGATGGACGAATTAAGTTGAAATAGACAGTTTTTGCATGAAAACTCATTCCTGGTGGAACTTCATAGCAAAGTACAAAGTTCGTTTTGGATGGACAAAGTTAGTTGAAATAGACAGTTTTTGTATGAAAACTCATTCCTGGTGGAACTTCATAGCAAAGTACAAAGTTCGTTTTGGATGGATCAATTAAGTTGAAATAGACAGTTTTTGCATGAAAACTCATTCCTGGTGGAACTTCATAGCAAAGTACAAAGTTCGTTTTGGATGGATCAATTTAGTTGAAATAGATAGTTTTTGCATGAAAACTCATTCCTGGTGGAACTTCATAGCAAAGTACAAAGTTCGTTTTGGATGGACAAAGTTAGTTGAAATAGACAGTTTTTGCATAAAAACTCATTCCTGGTGGAACTTCATAGCAAAGTACAAAGTTCGTTTTGGATGGATCAATTTAGTTGAAATAGACAGTTTTTGCATGAAAACTCATTCCTGGTGGAACTTCATAGCAAAGTACAAAGTTCGTTTTGGATGGACAAAGTTAGTTGAAATAGACAGTTTTTGCATGAAAACTCATTCCTGGTGGAACTTCATAGCAAAGTACAAAGTTCGTTTTGGATGGACGAATTAAGTTGAAATAGACAGTTTTTGCATAAAAACTCATTCCTGGTGGAACTTCATAGCAAAGTACAAAGTTCGTTTTGGATGGACAAAGTTAGTTGAAATAGACAGTTTTTGCATAAAAACTCATTCCTGGTGGAACTTCATAGCAAAGTACAAAGTTCGTTTTGGATGGACAAAGTTAGTTGAAATAGACAGTTTTTGCATAAAAACTCATTCCTGGTGGAACTTCATAGCAAAGTAAAAAGTTCGTTTTGGATGGATCAATTTAGTTGAAATAGACAGTTTTTGCATGAAAACTCATTCCTGGTGGAACTTCATAGCAAAGTACAAAGTTCGTTTTGGATGGATCAATTTAGTTGAAATAGACAGTTTTTGCATGAAAACTCATTCCTGGTGGAACTTCATAGCAAAGTACAAAGTTCGTTTTGGATGGATCAATTTAGTTGAAATAGACAGTTTTTGCATGAAAACTCATTCCTGGTGGAACTTCATAGCAAAGTACAAAGTTCGTTTTGGATGGACGAATTAAGTTGAAATAGACAGTTTTTGTATGAAAACTCATTCCTGGTGGAACTTCATAGCAAAGTACAAAGTTCGAATCAGATGGACGAATTAAGTTGAAATAGACAGTTTTTGCATAAAAACTCATTCCTGGTGGAACTTCATAGCAAAGTACAAAGTTCGTTTTGGATGGACAAAGTTAGTTGAAATAGACAGTTTTTGCATAAAAACTCATTCCTGGTGGAACTTCATAGCAAAGTACAAAGTTCGTTTTGGATGGATCAATTTAGTTGAAATAGACAGTTTTTGCATGAAAACTCATTCCTGGTGGAACTTCATAGCAAAGTACAAAGTTCGTTTTGGATGGACAAAGTTAGTTGAAATAGACAGTTTTTGCATGAAAACTCATTCCTGGTGGAACTTCATAGCAAAGTACAAAGTTCGTTTTGGATGGATCAATTTAGTTGAAATAGACAGTTTTTGCATGAAAACTCATTCCTGGTGGAACTTCATAGCAAAGTACAAAGTTCGTTTTGGATGGACAAAGTTAGTTGAAATAGACAGTTTTTGCATGAAAACTCATTCCTGGTGGAACTTCATAGCAAAGTACAAAGTTCGTTTTGGATGGACGAATTAAGTTGAAATAGACAGTTTTTGTATGAAAACTCATTCCTGGTGGAACTTCATAGCAAAGTACAAAGTTCGAATCAGATGGACAAAGTTAGTTGAAATAGACAGTTTTTGCATGAAAACTCATTCCTGGTGGAACTTCATAGCAAAGTACAAAGTTCGTTTTGGATGGACAAAGTTAGTTGAAATAGACAGTTTTTGCATGAAAACTCATTCCTGGTGGAACTTCATAGCAAAGTACAAAGTTCGTTTTGGATGGATCAATTTAGTTGAAATAGACAGTTTTTGCATGAAAACTCATTCCTGGTGGAACTTCATAGCAAAGTACAAAGTTCGTTTTGGATGGACAAAGTTAGTTGAAATAGACAGTTTTTGCATGAAAACTCATTCCTGGTGGAACTTCATAGCAAAGTACAAAGTTCGTTTTGGATGGACGAATTAAGTTGAAATAGACAGTTTTTGTATGAAAACTTATTCCTGGTGGAACTTCATAGCAAAGTACAAAGTTCGAATCAGATGGACGAATTAAGTTGAAATAGACAGTTTTTGCATGAAAACTCATTCCTGGTGGAACTTCATAGCAAAGTACAAAGTTCGTTTTGGATGGACAAAGTTAGTTGAAATAGACAGTTTTTGTATGAAAACTCATTCCTGGTGGAACTTCATAGCAAAGTACAAAGTTCGTTTTGGATGGATCAATTTAGTTGAAATAGACAGTTTTTGCATGAAAACTCATTCCTGGTGGAACTTCATAGCAAAGTACAAAGTTCGTTTTGGATGGATCAATTCAGTTGAAATAGATAGTTTTTGCATGAAAACTCATTCCTGGTGGAACTTCATAGCAAAGTACAAAGTTCGTTTTGGATGGACAAAGTTAGTTGAAATAGACAGTTTTTGCATAAAAACTCATTCCTGGTGGAACTTCATAGCAAAGTACAAAGTTCGTTTTGGATGGATCAATTTAGTTGAAATAGACAGTTTTTGCATGAAAACTCATTCCTGGTGGAACTTCATAGCAAAGTACAAAGTTCGTTTTGGATGGACGAATTAAGTTGAAATAGACAGTTTTTGTATGAAAACTCATTCCTGGTGGAACTTCATAGCAAAGTACAAAGTTCGAATCAGATGGACGAATTAAGTTGGAATAGACAGTTTTTGCATGAAAACTCATTCCTGGTAGAACTTCATAGCAAAGTACAAAGTTCGTTTTAGATTGACAAAGTTAGTTGAAATAGACAGTTTTTGCATGAAAACTCATTCCTGGTGGAACTTCATAGCAAAGTACAAAGTTCGTTTTGGATGGATCAATTTAGTTGAAATAGACAGTTAGTTGAAATAGACAGTTTTTGCATAAAAACTCATTCCTGGTGGAACTTCATAGCAAAGTACAAAGTTCGTTTTGGATGGACAAAGTTAGTTGAAATAGACAGTTTTTGCATAAAAACTCATTCCTGGTGGAACTTCATAGCAAAGTACAAAGTTCGTTTTGGATGGATCAATTTAGTTGAAATAGACAGTTTTTGCATGAAAACTCATTCCTGGTGGAACTTCATAGCAAAGTACAAAGTTCGTTTTGGATGGACAAAGTTAGTTGAAATAGACAGTTTTTGCATAAAAACTCATTCCTGGTGGAACTTCATAGCAAAGTACAAAGTTCGTTTTGGATGGACAAAGTTAGTTGAAATAGACAGTTTTTGCATGAAAACTCATTCCTGGTGGAACTTCATAGCAAAGTACAAAGTTCGTTTTGGATGGACAAAGTTAGTTGAAATAGACAGTTTTTGCATGAAAACTCATTCCTGGTGGAACTTCATAGCAAAGTACAAAGTTCGTTTTGGATGGACGAATTAAGTTGAAATAGACAGTTTTTGCATGAAAACTCATTCCTGGTGGAACTTCATAGCAAAGTACAAAGTTCGAATCAGATGGACAAAGTTAGTTGAAATAGACAGTTTTTGCATGAAAACTCATTCCTGGTGGAACTTCATAGCAAAGTACAAAGTTCGTTTTGGATGGACAAAGTTAGTTGAAATAGACAGTTTTTGCATGAAAACTCATTCCTGGTGGAACTTCATAGCAAAGTACAAAGTTCGTTTTGGATGGACGAATTAAGTTGAAATAGACAGTTTTTGCATGAAAACTCATTCCTGGTGGAACTTCATAGCAAAGTACAAAGTTCGTTTTGGATGGACAAAGTTAGTTGAAATAGACAGTTTTTGCATGAAAACTCATTCCTGGTGGAACTTCATAGCAAAGTACAAAGTTCGTTTTGGATGGACAAAGTTAGTTGAAATAGACAGTTTTTGCATGAAAACTCATTCCTGGTGGAACTTCATAGCAAAGTACAAAGTTCGTTTTGGATGGACGAATTAAGTTGAAATAGACAGTTTTTGTATGAAAACTTATTCCTGGTGGAACTTCATAGCAAAGTACAAAGTTCGAATCAGATGGACGAATTAAGTTGAAATAGACAGTTTTTGCATGAAAACTCATTCCTGGTGGAACTTCATAGCAAAGTACAAAGTTCGTTTTGGATGGACAAAGTTAGTTGAAATAGACAGTTTTTGTATGAAAACTCATTCCTGGTGGAACTTCATAGCAAAGTACAAAGTTCGTTTTGGATGGATCAATTAAGTTGAAATAGACAGTTTTTGCATGAAAACTCATTCCTGGTGGAACTTCATAGCAAAGTACAAAGTTCGTTTTGGATGGATCAATTTAGTTGAAATAGATAGTTTTTGCATGAAAACTCATTCCTGGTGGAACTTCATAGCAAAGTACAAAGTTCGTTTTGGATGGACAAAGTTAGTTGAAATAGACAGTTTTTGCATAAAAACTCATTCCTGGTGGAACTTCATAGCAAAGTACAAAGTTCGTTTTGGATGGATCAATTTAGTTGAAATAGACAGTTTTTGCATGAAAACTCATTCCTGGTGGAACTTCATAGCAAAGTACAAAGTTCGTTTTGGATGGACGAATTAAGTTGAAATAGACAGTTTTTGTATGAAAACTCATTCCTGGTGGAACTTCATAGCAAAGTACAAAGTTCGAATCAGATGGACGAATTAAGTTGAAATAGACAGTTTTTGCATGAAAACTCATTCCTGGTAGAACTTCATAGCAAAGTACAAAGTTCGTTTTAGATGGACAAAGTTAGTTGAAATAGACAGTTTTTGCATGAAAACTCATTCCTGGTGGAACTTCATAGCAAAGTACAAAGTTCGTTTTGGATGGATCAATTTAGTTGAAATAGACAGTTTTTGCATGAAAACTCATTCCTGGTGGAACTTCATAGCAAAGTACAAAGTTCGTTTTGGATGGATCAATTTAGTTGAAATAGACAGTTTTTGCATGAAAACTCATTCCTGGTGGAACTTCATAGCAAAGTACAAAGTTCGTTTTGGATGGACAAAGTTAGTTGAAATAGACAGTTTTTGCATAAAAACTCATTCCTGGTGGAACTTCATAGCAAAGTACAAAGTTCGTTTTGGATGGACAAAGTTAGTTGAAATAGACAGTTTTTGCATGAAAACTCATTCCTGGTGGAACTTCATAGCAAAGTACAAAGTTCGTTTTGGATGGACAAAGTAAGTTGAAATAGACAGTTTTTGCATGAAAACTCATTCCTGGTGGAACTTCATAGCAAAGTACAAAGTTCGTTTTGGATGGATCAATTTAGTTGAAATAGACAGTTTTTGCATGAAAACTCATTCCTGGTGGAACTTCATAGCAAAGTACAAAGTTCGTTTTGGATGGATCAATTTAGTTGAAATAGACAGTTTTTGCATGAAAACTCATTCCTGGTGGAACTTCATAGCAAAGTACAAAGTTCGTTTTGGATGGACAAAGTTAGTTGAAATAGACAGTTTTTGCATGAAAACTCATTCCTGGTGGAACTTCATAGCAAAGTACAAAGTTCGTTTTCGATGGACAAAGTTAGTTGAAATAGACAGTTTTTGCATAAAAACTCATTCCTGGTGGAACTTCATAGCAAAGTACAAAGTTCGTTTTGGATGGATCAATTTAGTTGAAATAGACAGTTTTTGCATGAAAACTCATTCCTGGTGGAACTTCATAGCAAAGTACAAAGTTCGTTTTGGATGGACAAAGTTAGTTGAAATAGACAGTTTTTGCATGAAAACTCATTCCTGGTGGAACTTCATAGCAAAGTACAAAGTTCGTTTTGGATGGACGAATTAAGTTGAAATAGACAGTTTTTGTATGAAAACTCATTCCTGGTGGAACTTCATAGCAAAGTACAAAGTTCGAATCAGATGGACAAAGTTAGTTGAAATAGACAGTTTTTGCATGAAAACTCATTCCTGGTGGAACTTCATAGCAAAGTACAAAGTTCGTTTTGGATGGACAAAGTTAGTTGAAATAGACAGTTTTTGCATGAAAACTCATTCCTGGTGGAACTTCATAGCAAAGTACAAAGTTCGTTTTGGATGGATCAATTTAGTTGAAATAGACAGTTTTTGCATGAAAACTCATTCCTGGTGGAACTTCATAGCAAAGTACAAAGTTCGTTTTGGATGGACAAAGTTAGTTGAAATAGACAGTTTTTGCATGAAAACTCATTCCTGGTGGAACTTCATAGCAAAGTACAAAGTTCGTTTTGGATGGACGAATTAAGTTGAAATAGACAGTTTTTGTATGAAAACTCATTCCTGGTGGAACTTCATAGCAAAGTACAAAGTTCGAATCAGATGGACGAATTAAGTTGAAATAGACAGTTTTTGCATGAAAACTCATTCCTGGTGGAACTTCATAGCAAAGTACAAAGTTCGTTTTGGATGGACAAAGTTAGTTGAAATAGACAGTTTTTGTATGAAAACTCATTCCTGGTGGAACTTCATAGCAAAGTACAAAGTTCGTTTTGGATGGATCAATTTAGTTGAAATAGACAGTTTTTGCATGAAAACTCATTCCTGGTGGAACTTCATAGCAAAGTACAAAGTTCGTTTTGGATGGATCAATTTAGTTGAAATAGACAGTTTTTGCATGAAAACTCATTCCTGGTGGAACTTCATAGCAAAGTACAAAGTTCGTTTTGGATGGACAAAGTTAGTTGAAATAGACAGTTTTTGCATGAAAACTCATTCCTGGTGGAACTTCATAGCAAAGTACAAAGTTCGTTTTGGATGGATCAATTTAGTTGAAATAGACAGTTTTTGTATGAAAACTCATTCCTGGTGGAACTTCATAGCAAAGTACAAAGTTCGTTTTGGATGGACGAATTAAGTTGAAATAGACAGTTTTTGTATGAAAACTCATTCCTGGTGGAACTTCATAGCAAAGTACAAAGTTCGAATCAGATGGACGAATTAAGTTGAAATAGACAGTTTTTGCATGAAAACTCATTCCTGGTAGAACTTCATAGCAAAGTACAAAGTTCGTTTTAGATGGACAAAGTTAGTTGAAATAGACAGTTTTTGCATGAAAACTCATTCCTGGTGGAACTTCATAGCAAAGTACAAAGTTCGTTTTGGATGGATCAATTTAGTTGAAATAGACAGTTTTTGCATGAAAACTCATTCCTGGTGGAACTTCATAGCAAAGTACAAAGTTCGTTTTGGATGGACAAAGTTAGTTGAAATAGACAGTTTTTGCATGAAAACTCATTCCTGGTGGAACTTCATAGCAAAGTACAAAGTTCGTTTTGGATGGACAAAGTTAGTTGAAATAGACAGTTTTTGCATGAAAACTCATTCCTGGTGGAACTTCATAGCAAAGTACAAAGTTCGTTTTGGATGGATCAATTTAGTTGAAATAGACAGTTTTGCATGAAAACTCATTCCTGGTGGAACTTCATAGCAAAGTACAAAGTTCGTTTTGGATGGACAAAGTTAGTTGAAATAGACAGTTTTTGCATAAAAACTCATTCCTGGTGGAACTTCATAGCAAAGTACAAAGTTAGTTTTGGATGGACAAAGTTAGTTGAAATAGACAGTTTTTGCATAAAAACTCATTCCTGGTGGAACTTCATAGCGTAGTACAAAGTTCGTTTTGGATGGATCAATTTAGTTGAAATAGACAGTTTTTGCATGAAAACTCATTCCTGGTGGAACTTCATAGCAAAGTACAAAGTTCGTTTTGGATGGACAAAGTTAGTTGGAATAGACAGTTTTTGCATGAAAACTCATTCCTGGTGGAACTTCATAGCAAAGTACAAAGTTCGTTTTGGATGGATCAATTTAGTTGAAATAGACAGTTTTTGTATGAAAACTCATTCCTGGTGGAACTTCATAGCAAAGTACAAAGTTCGAATCAGATGGACAAAGTGAGTTGAAATAGACAGTTTTTGCATGAAAACTCATTCCTGGTGGAACTTCATAGCAAAGTACAAAGTTCGTTTTGGATGGACAAAGTTAGTTGAAATAGACAGTTTTTGCATGAAAACTCATTCCTGGTGGAACTTCATAGCAAAGTACAAAGTTCGTTTTGGATGGATCAATTTAGTTGAAATAGACAGTTTTTGCATGAAAACTCATTCCTGGTGGAACTTCATAGCAAAGTACAAAGTTCGTTTTGGATGGACAAAGTTAGTTGAAATAGACAGTTTTTGCATGAAAACTCATTCCTGGTGGAACTTCATAGCAAAGTACAAAGTTCGTTTTGGATGGACAAAGTTAGTTGAAATAGACAGTTTTTGCATAAAAACTCATTCCTGGTGGAACTTCATAGCAAAGTACAAAGTTTGTTTTGGATGGACGAGTTAAGTTGAAATAGACAGTTTTTGTATGAAAACTCATTCCTGGTGGAACTTCATAGCAAAGTACAAAGTTCGTTTTGGATGGACAAAGTTAGTTGAAATAGACAGTTTTTGCATGAAAACTCATTCCTGGTGGAACTTCATAGCAAAGTACAAAGTTCGTTTTGGATGGACAAAGTTAGTTAAAATAGACAGTTTTTGCATAAAAACTCATTCCTGGTGGAACTTCATAGCAAAGTACAAAGTTCGTTTTGGATGGACAAAGTTAGTTGAAATAGACAGTTTTTGCATAAAAACTCATTCCTGGTGGAACTTCATAGCAAAGTACAAAGTTTGTTTTGGATGGACGAGTTAAGTTGAAATAGACAGTTTTTGTATGAAAACTCATTCCTGGTGGAACTTCATAGCAAAGTACAAAGTTCGTTTTGGATGGACAAAGTTAGTTGAAATAGACAGTTTTTGCATGAAAACTCATTCCTGGTGGAACTTCATAGCAAAGTACAAAGTTCGTTTTGGATGGACAAAGTTAGTTGAAATAGACAGTTTTTGCATGAAAACTCATTCCTGGTGGAACTTCATAGCAAAGTACAAAGTTCGTTTTGGATGGATCAATTTAGTTGAAATAGACAGTTTTTGCATGAAAACTCATTCCTGGTGGAACTTCATAGCAAAGTACAAAGTTCGTTTTGGATGGATCAATTTAGTTGAAATAGACAGTTTTTGCATGAAAACTCATTCCTGGTAGAACTTCATAGCAAAGTACAAAGTTCGTTTTAGATGGACAAAGTTAGTTGAAATAGACAGTTTTTGCATGAAAACTCATTCCTGGTGGAACTTCATAGCAAAGTACAAAGTTCGTTTTGGATGGACAAAGTTAGTTGAAATAGACAGTTTTTGCATAAAAACTCATTCCTGGTGGAACTTCATAGCAAAGTACAAAGTTCGTTTTGGATGGATCAGTTTAGTTGAAATAGACAGTTTTTGCATGAAAACTCATTCCTGGTGGAACTTCATAGCAAAGTACAAAGTTCGTTTTGGATGGACAAAGTTAGTTGAAATAGACAGTTTTTGCATAAAAACTCATTCCTGGTGGAACTTCATAGCAAAGTACAAAGTTCGTTTTGGATGGATCAATTTAGTTGAAATAGACAGTTTTTGCATGAAAACTCATTCCTGGTGGAACTTCATAGCAAAGTACAAAGTTCGTTTTGGATGGATCAATTTAGTTGAAATAGACAGTTTTTGCATGAAAACTCATTCCTGGTAGAACTTCATAGCAAAGTACAAAGTTCGTTTTAGATGGACAAAGTTAGTTGAAATAGACAGTTTTTGCATGAAAACTCATTCCTGGTGGTACTTCATAGCAAAGTACAAAGTTCGTTTTGGATGGACAAAGTTAGTTGAAATAGACAGTTTTTGCATAAAAACTCATTCCTGGTGGAACTTCATAGCAAAGTACAAAGTTCGTTTTGGATGGACAAAGTTAGTTGAAATAGACAGTTTTTGCATAAAAACTCATTCCTGGTGGAACTTCATAGCAAAGTACAAAGTTCGTTTTGGATGGATCAGTTTAGTTGAAATAGACAGTTTTTGCATGAAAACTCATTCCTGGTGGAACTTCATAGCAAAGTACAAAGTTCGTTTTGGATGGACAAAGTTAGTTGAAATAGACAGTTTTTGCATAAAAACTCATTCCTGGTGGAACTTCATAGCAAAGTACAAAGTTCGTTTTGGATGGATCAATTTAGTTGAAATAGACAGTTTTTGCATGAAAACTCATTCCTGGTGGAACTTCATAGCAAAGTACAAAGTTCGTTTTGGATGGATCAATTTAGTTGAAATAGACAGTTTTTGCATGAAAACTCATTCCTGGTGGAACTTCATAGCAAAGTACAAAGTTCGTTTTGGATGGATCAGTTTAGTTGAAATAGACAGTTTTTGCATGAAAACTCATTCCTGGTGGAACTTCATAGCAAAGTACAAAGTTCGTTTTGGATGGACAAAGTTAGTTGAAATAGACAGTTTTTGCATAAAAACTCATTCCTGGTGGTACTTCATAGCAAAGTACAAAGTTCGTTTTGGATGGACAAAGTTAGTTGAAATAGACAGTTTTTGCATAAAAACTCATTCCTGGTGGAACTTCATAGCAAAGTACAAAGCTCGTTTTGGATGGACAAAGTTAGTTGAAATAGACAGTTTTTGCATGAAAACTCATTCCTGGTGGTACTTCATAGCAAAGTACAAAGTTCGTTTTGGATGGACAAAGTTAGTTGAAATAGACAGTTTTTGCATAAAAACTCATTCCTGGTGGAACTTCATAGCAAAGTACAAAGTTCGTTTTGGATGGACAAAGTTAGTTGAAATAGACAGTTTTTGCATGAAAACTCATTCCTGGTGGAACTTCATAGCAAAGTACAAAGTTCGTTTTGGATGGACGAATTAAGTTGAAATAGACAGTTTTTGTATGAAAACTCATTCCTGGTGGAACTTCATAGCAAAGTACAAAGTTCGAATCAGATGGACAAAGTTAGTTGAAATAGACAGTTCTTGCATGAAAACTCATTCCTGGTAGAACTTCATAGCAAAGTACAAAGTTCCTTTTGGATGGATCAATTTAGTTGAAATAGACAGTTTTTGCATGAAAACTCATTCCTGGTGGAACTTCATAGCAAAGTACAAAGTTCGTTTTGGATGGATCAATTTAGTTGAAATAGACAGTTTTTGCATGAAAACTCATTCCTGGTGGAACTTCATAGCAAAGTACAAAGTTCGTTTTGGATGGATCAGTTTAGTTGAAATAGACAGTTTTTGCATGAAAACTCATTCCTGGTGGAACTTCATAGCAAAGTACAAAGTTCGTTTTGGATGGACAAAGTTAGTTGAAATAGACAGTTTTTGCATAAAAACTCATTCCTGGTGGAACTTCATAGCAAAGTACAAAGTTCGTTTTGGATGGATCAATTTAGTTGAAATAGACAGTTTTTGCATGAAAACTCATTCCTGGTGGAACTTCATAGCAAAGTACAAAGCTCGTTTTGGATGGACAAAGTTAGTTGAAATAGACAGTTTTTGCATGAAAACTCATTCCTGGTGGAACTTCATAGCAAAGTACAAAGTTCGTTTTGGATGGACGAATTAAGTTGAAATAGACAGTTTTTGTATGAAAAACTCATTCCTGGTGGAACTTCATAGCAAAGTACAAAGTTCGAATCAGATGGACAAAGTTAGTTGAAATAGACAGTTCTTGCATGAAAACTCATTCCTGGTAGAACTTCATAGCAAAGTACAAAGTTCCTTTTGGATGGATCAATTTAGTTGAAATAGACAGTTTTTGCATGAAAACTCATTCCTGGTGGAACTTCATAGCAAAGTACAAAGTTCGTTTTGGATGGATCAATTTAGTTGAAATAGACAGTTTTTGCATGAAAACTCATTCCTGGTGGAACTTCATAGCAAAGTACAAAGTTCGTTTTGGATGGACAAAGTTAGTTGAAATAGACAGTTTTTGCATAAAAACTCATTCCTGGTGGGAACTTCATAGCAAAGTACAAAGTTCGTTTTGGATGGACAAAGTTAGTTGAAATAGACAGTTTTTGCATAAAAACTCATTCCTGGTGGAACTTCATAGCAAAGTACAAAGTTCGTTTTAGATGGACAAAGTTAGTTGAAATAGACAGTTTTTGCATGAAAACTCATTCCTGGTGGAACTTCATAGCAAAGTACAAAGTTCGTTTTGGATGGACAAAGTTAGTTGAAATAGACAGTTTTTGCATGAAAACTCATTCCTGGTGGAACTTCATAGCAAAGTACAAAGTTCGTTTTGGATGGACGAATTAAGTTGAAATAGACAGTTTTTGTATGAAAACTCATTCCTGGTGGAACTTCATAGCAAAGTACAAAGTTCGAATCAGATGGACAAAGTTAGTTGAAATAGACAGTTTTTGCATGAAAACTCATTCCTGGTGGAACTTCATAGCAAAGTACAAAGTTCGTTTTGGATGGACAAAGTTAGTTGAAATAGACAGTTTTTGCATGAAAACTCATTCCTGGTGGAACTTCATAGCAAAGTACAAAGTTCGTTTTGGATGGACAAAGTTAGTTGAAATAGACAGTTTTTGCATGAAAACTCATTCCTGGTGGAACTTCATAGCAAAGTACAAAGTTCGTTTTGGATGGACGAATTAAGTTGAAATAGACAGTTTTTGTATGAAAACTCATTCCTGGTGGAACTTCATAGCAAAGTACAAAGTTCGAATCAGATGGACGAATTAAGTTGAAATAGACAGTTTTTGCATGAAAACTCATTCCTGGTGGAACTTCATAGCAAAGTACAAAGTTCGTTTTGGATGGACAAAGTTAGTTGAAATAGACAGTTTTTGTATGAAAACTCATTCCTGGTGGAACTTCATAGCAAAGTACAAAGTTCGTTTTGGATGGATCAATTTAGTTGAAATAGACAGTTTTTGCATGAAAACTCATTCCTGGTGGAACTTCATAGCAAAGTACAAAGTTCGTTTTGGATGGATCAATTTAGTTGAAATAGACAGTTTTTGCATGAAAACTCATTCCTGGTGGAACTTCATAGCAAAGTACAAAGTTCGTTTTGGATGGACAAAGTTAGTTGAAATAGACAGTTTTTGCATAAAAACTCATTCCTGGTGGAACTTCATAGCAAAGTACAAAGTTCGTTTTGGATGGATCAATTTAGTTGAAATAGACAGTTTTTGCATGAAAACTCATTCCTGGTGGAACTTCATAGCAAAGTACAAAGTTCGTTTTGGATGGACGAATTAAGTTGAAATAGACAGTTTTTGTATGAAAACTCATTCCTGGTGGAACTTCATAGCAAAGTACAAAGTTCGAATCAGATGGACGAATTAAGTTGAAATAGACAGTTTTTGCATGAAAACTCATTCCTGGTAGAACTTCTTAGCAAAGTACAAAGTTCGTTTTAGATGGACAAAGTTAGTAGAAATAGAAAGTTTTTGTATGAAAACTCATTCCTGGTGGAACTTCATAGCAAAGTACAAAGTTCGTTTGGATGGATCAATTTAGTTGAAATAGACAGTTTTTGCATGAAAACTCATTCCTGGTGGAACTTCATAGCAAAGTACAAAGTTCGTTTTGGATGGATCAATTTAGTTTTTAGTTGAAATAGACAGTTTTTGCATGAAAACTCATTCCTGGTGGAACTTCATAGCAAAGTACAAAGTTCGTTTTGGATGGACAAAGTTAGTTGAAATAGACAGTTTTGCATGAAAACTCATTCCTGGTGGAACTTCATAGCAAAGTACAAAGTTCGTTTTGGATGGACAAAGTTAGTTGAAATAGACAGTTTTTGCATAAAAACTCATTCCTGGTGGAACTTCATAGCAAAGTACAAAGTTAGTTTTGGATGGACAAAGTTAGTTGAAATAGACAGTTTTTGCATAAAAACTCATTCCTGGTGGAACTTCATAGCAAAGTACAAAGTTCGTTTTGGATGGATAAATTTAGTTGAAATAGACAGTTTTTTGCATGAAAACTCATTCCTGGTGGAACTTCATAGCAAAGTACAAAGTTCGTTTTGGATGGACAAAGTTAGTTGGAATAAACAGTTTTTGCATGAAAACTCATTCCTGGTGGAACTTCATAGCAAAGTACAAAGTTCGTTTTGGATGGACGAATTAAGTTGAAATAGACAGTTTTTGTATGAAAACTCATTCCTGGTGGAACTTCATAGCAAAGTACAAAGTTCGAATCAGATGGACAAAGTTAGTTGAAATAGACAGTTTTTGCATGAAAACTCATTCCTGGTGGAACTTCATAGCAAAGTACAAAGTTCGTTTTGGATGGACAAAGTTAGTTGAAATAGACAGTTTTTGCATGAAAACTCATTCCTGGTGGAACTTCATAGCAAAGTACAAAGTTCGTTTTGGATGGATCAATTTAGTTGAAATAGACAGTTTTTTGCATGAAAACTCATTCTGGTGGAACTTCATAGCAAAGTACAAAGTTCGTTTTGGATGGACGAATTAAGTTGAAATAGACAGTTTTTGTATGAAAACTCATTCCTGGTGGAACTTCATAGCAAAGTACAAAGTTCGAATCAGATGGACAAAGTTAGTTGAAATAGACAGTTTTTGCATGAAAACTCATTCCTGGTGGAACTTCATAGCAAAGTACAAAGTTCGTTTTGGATGGATCAATTTAGTTGAAATAGACAGTTTTTGCATGAAAACTCATTCCTGGTGGAACTTCATAGCAAAGTACAAAGTTCGTTTTGGATGGATCAATTTAGTTGAAATAGACAGTTTTTGCATGAAAACTCATTCCTGGTGGAACTTCATAGCAAAGTACAAAGTTCGTTTTGGATGGACAAAGTTAGTTGAAATAGACAGTTTTTGCATGAAAACTCATTCCTGGTGGAACTTCATAGCAAAGTACAAAGTTCGTTTTGGATGGATCAATTTAGTTGAAATAGACAGTTTTTGCATGAAAACTCATTCCTGGTGGAACTTCATAGCAAAGTACAAAGTTCGTTTTGGATGGATCAATTTAGTTGAAATAGACAGTTTTTGCATGAAAACTCATTCATGGTGGAACTTCATAGCAAAGTACAAAGTTCGTTTGGATGGACAAAGTTAGTTGAAATAGACAGTTTTTGCATGAAAACTCATTCCTGGTGGAACTTCATAGCAAAGTACAAAGTTCGTTTTGGATGGATCAATTTAGTTGAAATAGACAGTTTTTGCATGAAAACTCATTCCTGGTGGAACTTCATAGCAAAGTACAAAGTTCGTTTTGGATGGATCAATTTAGTTGAAATAGACAGTTTTTGCATGAAAACTCATTCCTGGTGGAACTTCATAGCAAAGTACAAAGTTCGTTTTGGATGGACAAAGTTAGTTGAAATAGACAGTTTTTGCATGAAAACTCATTCCTGGTGGAACTTCATAGCAAAGTACAAAGTTCGTTTTGGATGGATCAATTTAGTTGAAATAGACAGTTTTTGCATGAAAACTCATTCCTGGTGGAACTTCATAGCAAAGTACAAAGTTCGTTTTGGATGGACAAAGTTAGTTGAAATAGACAGTTTTTGCATGAAAACTCATTCCTGGTAGAACTTCATAGCAAAGTACAAAGTTCCTTTTGGATGGATCAATTTAGTTGAAATAGACAGTTTTTGCATGAAAACTCATTCCTGGTGGAACTTCATAGCAAAGTACAAAGTTCGTTTTGGATGGATCAATTTAGTTGAAATAGACAGTTTTTGCATGAAAACTCATTCCTGGTGGAACTTCATAGCAAAGTACAAAGTTCGTTTTGGATGGATCAGTTTAGTTGAAATAGACAGTTTTTGCATGAAAACTCATTCCTGGTGGAACTTCATAGCAAAGTACAAAGTTCGTTTTGGATGGACAAAGTTAGTTGAAATAGACAGTTTTTGCATAAAAACTCATTCCTGGTGGAACTTCATAGCAAAGTACAAAGTTCGTTTTGGATGGATCAATTTAGTTGAAATAGACAGTTTTTGCATGAAAACTCATTCCTGGTGGAACTTCATAGCAAAGTACAAAGCTCGTTTTGGATGGACAAAGTTAGTTGAAATAGACAGTTTTTGCATGAAAACTCATTCCTGGTGGAACTTCATAGCAAAGTACAAAGTTCGTTTTGGATGGACGAATTAAGTTGAAATAGACAGTTTTTGTATGAAAACTCATTCCTGGTGGAACTTCATAGCAAAGTACAAAGTTCGAATCAGATGGACAAAGTTAGTTGAAATAGACAGTTCTTGCATGAAAACTCATTCCTGGTAGAACTTCATAGCAAAGTACAAAGTTCCT
Organism: Anopheles moucheti; assembly: GCF_943734755.1. Taxonomy (NCBI): domain Eukaryota; kingdom Metazoa; phylum Arthropoda; class Insecta; order Diptera; family Culicidae; genus Anopheles; species Anopheles moucheti. The sequence continues at coordinate 28,714 of NW_026453713.1, forward strand.
TTTGGATGGATCAATTTAGTTGAAATAGACAGTTTTTGCATGAAAACTCATTCCTGGTGGAACTTCATAGCAAAGTACAAAGTTCGTTTTGGATGGATCAATTTAGTTGAAATAGACAGTTTTTGCATGAAAACTCATTCCTGGTGGAACTTCATAGCAAAGTACAAAGTTCGTTTTGGATGGACAAAGTTAGTTGAAATAGACAGTTTTTGCATAAAAACTCATTCCTGGTGGAACTTCATAGCAAAGTACAAAGTTCGTTTTGGATGGACAAAGTTAGTTGAAATAGACAGTTTTTGCATAAAAACTCATTCCTGGTGGAACTTCATAGCAAAGTACAAAGTTCGTTTTAGATGGACAAAGTTAGTTGAAATAGACAGTTTTTGCATGAAAACTCATTCCTGGTGGAACTTCATAGCAAAGTACAAAGTTCGTTTTGGATGGACAAAGTTAGTTGAAATAGACAGTTTTTGCATGAAAACTCATTCCTGGTGGAACTTCATAGCAAAGTACAAAGTTCGTTTTGGATGGACGAATTAAGTTGAAATAGACAGTTTTTGTATGAAAACTCATTCCTGGTGGAACTTCATAGCAAAGTACAAAGTTCGAATCAGATGGACAAAGTTAGTTGAAATAGACAGTTTTTGCATGAAAACTCATTCCTGGTGGAACTTCATAGCAAAGTACAAAGTTCGTTTTGGATGGACAAAGTTAGTTGAAATAGACAGTTTTTGCATGAAAACTCATTCCTGGTGGAACTTCATAGCAAAGTACAAAGTTCGTTTTGGATGGACAAAGTTAGTTGAAATAGACAGTTTTTGCATGAAAACTCATTCCTGGTGGAACTTCATAGCAAAGTACAAAGTTCGTTTTGGATGGACGAATTAAGTTGAAATAGACAGTTTTTGTATGAAAACTCATTCCTGGTGGAACTTCATAGCAAAGTACAAAGTTCGAATCAGATGGACGAATTAAGTTGAAATAGACAGTTTTTGCATGAAAACTCATTCCTGGTGGAACTTCATAGCAAAGTACAAAGTTCGTTTTGGATGGACAAAGTTAGTTGAAATAGACAGTTTTTGTATGAAAACTCATTCCTGGTGGAACTTCATAGCAAAGTACAAAGTTCGTTTTGGATGGATCAATTTAGTTGAAATAGACAGTTTTTGCATGAAAACTCATTCCTGGTGGAACTTCATAGCAAAGTACAAAGTTCGTTTTGGATGGATCAATTTAGTTGAAATAGACAGTTTTTGCATGAAAACTCATTCCTGGTGGAACTTCATAGCAAAGTACAAAGTTCGTTTTGGATGGACAAAGTTAGTTGAAATAGACAGTTTTTGCATAAAAACTCATTCCTGGTGGAACTTCATAGCAAAGTACAAAGTTCGTTTTGGATGGATCAATTTAGTTGAAATAGACAGTTTTTGCATGAAAACTCATTCCTGGTGGAACTTCATAGCAAAGTACAAAGTTCGTTTTGGATGGACGAATTTAGTTGAAATAGACAGTTTTTGTATGAAAACTCATTCCTGGTGGAACTTCATAGCAAAGTACAAAGTTCGAATCAGATGGACGAATTAAGTTGAAATAGACAGTTTTTGCATGAAAACTCATTCCTGGTAGAACTTCTTAGCAAAGTACAAAGTTCGTTTTAGATGGACAAAGTTAGTAGAAATAGAAAATTTTTGTATGAAAACTCATTCCTGGTGGAACTTCATAGCAAAGTACAAAGTTCGTTTTGGATGGATCAATTTAGTTGAAATAGACAGTTTTTGCATGAAAACTCATTCCTGGTGGAACTTCATAGCAAAGTACAAAGTTCGTTTTGGATGGATCAATTTAGTTGAAATAGACAGTTTTTGCATGAAAACTCATTCCTGGTGGAACTTCATAGCAAAGTACAAAGTTCGTTTTGGATGGACAAAGTTAGTTGAAATAGACAGTTTTTGCATGAAAACTCATTCCTGGTGGAACTTCATAGCAAAGTACAAAGTTCGTTTTGGATGGACAAAGTTAGTTGAAATAGACAGTTTTTGCATAAAAACTCATTCCTGGTGGAACTTCATAGCAAAGTACAAAGTTAGTTTTGGATGGACAAAGTTAGTTGAAATAGACAGTTTTTGCATAAAAACTCATTCCTGGTGGAACTTCATAGCAAAGTACAAAGTTCGTTTTGGATGGATAAATTTAGTTGAAATAGACAGTTTTTGCATGAAAACTCATTCCTGGTGGAACTTCATAGCAAAGTACAAAGTTCGTTTTGGATGGACAAAGTTAGTTGGAATAAACAGTTTTTGCATGAAAACTCATTCCTGGTGGAACTTCATAGCAAAGTACAAAGTTCGTTTTGGATGGACGAATTAAGTTGAAATAGACAGTTTTTGTATGAAAACTCATTCCTGGTGGAACTTCATAGCAAAGTACAAAGTTCGAATCAGATGGACAAAGTTAGTTGAAATAGACAGTTTTTGCATGAAAACTCATTCCTGGTGGAACTTCATAGCAAAGTACAAAGTTCGTTTTGGATGGACAAAGTTAGTTGAAATAGACAGTTTTTGCATGAAAACTCATTCCTGGTGGAACTTCATAGCAAAGTACAAAGTTCGTTTTGGATGGATCAATTTAGTTGAAATAGACAGTTTTTGCATGAAAACTCATTCCTGGTGGAACTTCATAGCAAAGTACAAAGTTCGTTTTGGATGGACGAATTAAGTTGAAATAGACAGTTTTTGTATGAAAACTCATTCCTGGTGGAACTTCATAGCAAAGTACAAAGTTCGAATCAGATGGACAAAGTTAGTTGAAATAGACAGTTTTTGCATGAAAACTCATTCCTGGTGGAACTTCATAGCAAAGTACAAAGTTCGTTTTGGATGGATCAATTTAGTTGAAATAGACAGTTTTTGCATGAAAACTCATTCCTGGTGGAACTTCATAGCAAAGTACAAAGTTCGTTTTGGATGGATCAATTTAGTTGAAATAGACAGTTTTTGCATGAAAACTCATTCCTGGTGGAACTTCATAGCAAAGTACAAAGTTCGTTTTGGATGGACAAAGTTAGTTGAAATAGACAGTTTTTGCATGAAAACTCATTCCTGGTGGAACTTCATAGCAAAGTACAAAGTTCGTTTTGGATGGATCAATTTAGTTGAAATAGACAGTTTTTGCATGAAAACTCATTCCTGGTGGAACTTCATAGCAAAGTACAAAGTTCGTTTTGGATGGATCAATTTAGTTGAAATAGACAGTTTTTGCATGAAAACTCATTCATGGTGGAACTTCATAGCAAAGTACAAAGTTCGTTTTGGATGGACAAAGTTAGTTGAAATAGACAGTTTTTGCATGAAAACTCATTCCTGGTGGAACTTCATAGCAAAGTACAAAGTTCGTTTTGGATGGATCAATTTAGTTGAAATAGACAGTTTTTGCATGAAAACTCATTCCTGGTGGAACTTCATAGCAAAGTACAAAGTTCGTTTTGGATGGATCAATTTAGTTGAAATAGACAGTTTTTGCATGAAAACTCATTCCTGGTGGAACTTCATAGCAAAGTACAAAGTTCGTTTTGGATGGACAAAGTTAGTTGAAATAGACAGTTTTTGCATGAAAACTCATTCCTGGTGGAACTTCATAGCAAAGTACAAAGTTCGTTTTGGATGGATCAATTTAGTTGAAATAGACAGTTTTTGCATGAAAACTCATTCCTGGTGGAACTTCATAGCAAAGTACAAAGTTCGTTTTGGATGGACAAAGTTAGTTGAAATAGACAGTTTTTGCATGAAAACTCATTCCTGGTGGAACTTCATAGCAAAGTACAAAGTTCGTTTTGGATGGACAAAGTTAGTTGAAATAGACAGTTTTTGCATGAAAACTCATTCCTGGTGGAACTTCATAGCAAAGTACAAAGTTTGTTTTGGATGGACGAATTAAGTTGAAATAGACAGTTTTTGTATGAAAACTCATTCCTGGTGGAACTTCATAGCAAAGTACAAAGTTCGTTTTGGATGGACAAAGTTAGTTGAAATAGACAGTTTTTGCATGAAAACTCATTCCTGGTGGAACTTCATAGCAAAGTAAAAAGTTCGTTTTGGATGGATCAATTTAGTTGAAATAGACAGTTTTTGCATGAAAACTCATTCCTGGTGGAACTTCATAGCAAAGTACAAAGTTCGTTTTGGATGGACAAAGTTAGTTGAAATAGACAGTTTTTGCATGAAAACTCATTCCTGGTGGAACTTCATAGCAAAGTACAAAGTTCGTTTTGGATGGACGAATTAAGTTGAAATAGACAGTTTTTGTATGAAAACTCATTCCTGGTGGAACTTCATAGCAAAGTACAAAGTTCGAATCAGATGGACGAATTAAGTTGAAATAGACAGTTTTTGCATGAAAACTCATTCCTGGTGGAACTTCATAGCAAAGTACAAAGTTCGTTTTGGATGGACAAAGTTAGTTGAAATAGACAGTTTTTGCATAAAAACTCATTCCTGGTGGAACTTCATAGCAAAGTACAAAGTTCGTTTTGGATGGACAAAGTTAGTTGAAATAGACAGTTTTTGCATAAAAACTCATTCCTGGTGGAACTTCATAGCAAAGTACAAAGTTCGTTTTGGATGGATCAATTTAGTTGAAATAGACAGTTTTTGCATGAAAACTCATTCCTGGTGGAACTTCATAGCAAAGTACAAAGTTCGTTTTGGATGGATCAATTTAGTTGAAATAGACAGTTTTTGCATAAAAACTCATTCCTGGTGGAACTTCATAGCAAAGTACAAAGTTCGTTTTGGATGGATCAATTTAGTTGAAATAGACAGTTTTTGCATGAAAACTCATTCCTGGTGGAACTTCATAGCAAAGTACAAAGTTCGTTTTGGATGGACAAAGTTAGTTGAAATAGACAGTTTTTGCATGAAAACTCATTCCTGGTGGAACTTCATAGCAAAGTACAAAGTTCGTTTTGGATGGACAAAGTTAGTTGAAATAGACAGTTTTTGCATAAAAACTCATTCCTGGTGGAACTTCATAGCAAAGTACAAAGTTCGTTTTGGATGGACAAAGTTAGTTGAAATAGACAGTTTTTGCATGAAAACTCATTCCTGGTGGAACTTCATAGCAAAGTACAAAGTTCGTTTTGGATGGACGAATTAAGTTGAAATAGACAGTTTTTGTATGAAAACTCATTCCTGGTGGAACTTCATAGCAAAGTACAAAGTTCGAATCAGATGGACAAAGTTAGTTGAAATAGACAGTTTTTGCATGAAAACTCATTCCTGGTGGAACTTCATAGCAAAGTACAAAGTTCGTTTTGGATGGACAAAGTTAGTTGAAATAGACAGTTTTTGCATGAAAACTCATTCCTGGTGGAACTTCATAGCAAAGTACAAAGTTCGTTTTGGATGGATCAATTTAGTTGAAATAGACAGTTTTTGCATGAAAACTCATTCCTGGTGGAACTTCATAGCAAAGTACAAAGTTCGAATCAGATGGACAAAGTTAGTTGAAATAGACAGTTTTTGCATGAAAACTCATTCCTGGTGGAACTTCATAGCAAAGTACAAAGTTCGTTTTGGATGGATCAATTTAGTTGAAATAGACAGTTTTTGCATGAAAACTCATTCCTGGTGGAACTTCATAGCAAAGTACAAAGTTCGTTTTGGATGGACAAAGTTAGTTGAAATAGACAGTTTTTGCATGAAAACTCATTCCTGGTGGAACTTCATAGCAAAGTACAAAGTTCGTTTTGGATGGACAAAGTTAGTTGAAATAGACAGTTTTTGCATGAAAACTCATTCCTGGTGGAACTTCATAGCAAAGTACAAAGTTTGTTTTGGATGGACGAATTAAGTTGAAATAGACAGTTTTTGTATGAAAACTCATTCCTGGTGGAACTTCATAGCAAAGTACAAAGTTCGTTTTGGATGGACAAAGTTAGTTGAAATAGACAGTTTTTGCATGAAAACTCATTCCTGGTGGAACTTCATAGCAAAGTAAAAAGTTCGTTTTGGATGGATCAATTTAGTTGAAATAGACAGTTTTTGCATGAAAACTCATTCCTGGTGGAACTTCATAGCAAAGTACAAAGTTCGTTTTGGATGGACGAATTAAGTTGAAATAGACAGTTTTTGCATGAAAACTCATTCCTGGTGGAACTTCATAGCAAAGTACAAAGTTCGTTTTGGATGGACGAATTAAGTTGAAATAGACAGTTTTTGTATGAAAACTCATTCCTGGTGGAACTTCATAGCAAAGTACAAAGTTCGAATCAGATGGACGAATTAAGTTGAAATAGACAGTTTTTGTATGAAAACTCATTCCTGGTGGAACTTCATAGCAAAGTACAAAGTTCGTTTTGGATGGACGAATTAAGTTGAAATAGACAGTTTTTGCATAAAAACTCATTCCTGGTGGAACTTCATAGCAAAGTACAAAGTTCGTTTTGGATGGATCAATTTAGTTGAAATAGACAGTTTTTGCATGAAAACTCATTCCTGGTGGAACTTCATAGCAAAGTACAAAGTTCGTTTTGGATGGACAAAGTTAGTTGAAATAGACAGTTTTTGCATAAAAACTCATTCCTGGTGGAACTTCATAGCAAAGTACAAAGTTCGTTTTGGATGGATCAATTTAGTTGAAATAGACAGTTTTTGCATGAAAACTCATTCCTGGTGGAACTTCATAGCAAAGTACAAAGTTCGTTTTGGATGGATCAATTTAGTTGAAATAGACAGTTTTTGCATGAAAACTCATTCCTGGTGGAACTTCATAGCAAAGTACAAAGTTCGAATCAGATGGACAAAGTTAGTTGAAATAGACAGTTTTTGCATGAAAACTCATTCCTGGTGGAACTTCATAGCAAAGTACAAAGTTCGTTTTGGATGGACAAAGTTAGTTGAAATAGACAGTTTTTGCATGAAAACTCATTCCTGGTGGAACTTCATAGCAAAGTACAAAGTTCGTTTTGGATGGATCAATTTAGTTGAAATAGACAGTTTTTGCATGAAAACTCATTCCTGGTGGAACTTCATAGCAAAGTACAAAGTTCGTTTTGGATGGACAAAGTTAGTTGAAATAGACAGTTTTTGCATGAAAACTCATTCCTGGTGGAACTTCATAGCAAAGTACAAAGTTCGTTTTGGATGGACAAAGTTAGTTGAAATAGACAGTTTTTGCATGAAAACTCATTCCTGGTGGAACTTCATAGCAAAGTACAAAGTTTGTTTTGGATGGACGAATTAAGTTGAAATAGACAGTTTTTGCATGAAAACTCATTCCTGGTGGAACTTCATAGCAAAGTACAAAGTTCGTTTTGGATGGACGAATTAAGTTGAAATAGACAGTTTTTGTATGAAAACTCATTCCTGGTGGAACTTCATAGCAAAGTACAAAGTTCGAATCAGATGGACGAATTAAGTTGAAATAGACAGTTTTTGCATGAAAACTCATTCCTGGTGGAACTTCATAGCAAAGTACAAAGTTCGAATCAGATGGACAAAGTTAGTTGAAATAGACAGTTTTTGCATAAAAACTCATTCCTGGTGGAACTTCATAGCAAAGTACAAAGTTCGTTTTGGATGGATCAATTTAGTTGAAATAGACAGTTTTTGCATGAAAACTCATTCCTGGTGGAACTTCATAGCAAAGTACAAAGTTCGTTTTGGATGGATCAATTTAGTTGAAATAGACAGTTTTTGCATGAAAACTCATTCCTGGTGGAACTTCATAGCAAAGTACAAAGTTCGTTTTGGATGGATCAATTTAGTTGAAATAGACAGTTTTTGCATGAAAACTCATTCCTGGTGGAACTTCATAGCAAAGTACAAAGTTCGTTTTGGATGGACGAATTAAGTTGAAATAGACAGTTTTTGTATGAAAACTCATTCCTGGTGGAACTTCATAGCAAAGTACAAAGTTCGAATCAGATGGACGAATTAAGTTGAAATAGACAGTTTTTGCATGAAAACTCATTCCTGGTAGAACTTCATAGCAAAGTACAAAGTTCGTTTTAGATGGACAAAGTTAGTTGAAATAGACAGTTTTTGCATGAAAACTCATTCCTGGTGGAACTTCATAGCAAAGTACAAAGTTCGTTTTGGATGGATCAATTTAGTTGAAATAGACAGTTTTTGCATGAAAACTCATTCCTGGTGGAACTTCATAGCAAAGTACAAAGTTCGTTTTGGATGGATCAATTTAGTTGAAATAGACAGTTTTTGCATGAAAACTCATTCCTGGTGGAACTTCATAGCAAAGTACAAAGTTCGTTTTGGATGGATCAATTTAGTTGAAATAGACAGTTTTTGCATGAAAACTCATTCCTGGTGGAACTTCATAGCAAAGTACAAAGTTCGTTTTGGATGGACAAAGTTAGTTGAAATAGACAGTTTTTGCATGAAAACTCATTCCTGGTGGAACTTCATAGCAAAGTACAAAGTTCGTTTTGGATGGACAAAGTTAGTTGAAATAGACAGTTTTTGCATAAAAACTCATTCCTGGTGGAACTTCATAGCAAAGTACAAAGTTCGTTTTGGATGGATCAATTTAGTTGAAATAGACAGTTTTTGCATGAAAACTCATTCCTGGTGGAACTTCATAGCAAAGTACAAAGTTCGTTTTGGATGGATCAATTTAGTTGAAATAGACAGTTTTTGCATGAAAACTCATTCCTGGTGGAACTTCATAGCAAAGTACAAAGTTCGTTTTGGATGGACAAAGTTAGTTGAAATAGACAGTTTTTGCATAAAAACTCATTCCTGGTGGAACTTCATAGCAAAGTACAAAGTTCGTTTTGGATGGATCAATTTAGTTGAAATAGACAGTTTTTGCATGAAAACTCATTCCTGGTGGAACTTCATAGCAAAGTACAAAGTTCGTTTTGGATGGACAAAGTTAGTTGAAATAGATAGTTTTTGCATGAAAACTCATTCCTGGTGGAACTTCATAGCAAAGTACAAAGTTCGTTTTGGATGGATCAATTTAGTTGAAATAGACAGTTTTTGCATGAAAACTCATTCCTGGTGGAACTTCATAGCAAAGTACAAAGTTCGTTTTGGATGGATCAATTTAGTTGAAATAGACAGTTTTTGCATGAAAACTCATTCCTGGTGGAACTTCATAGCAAAGTACAAAGTTCGTTTTGGATGGACGAATTAAGTTGAAATAGACAGTTTTTGTATGAAAACTCATTCCTGGTGGAACTTCATAGCAAAGTACAAAGTTCGTTTTGGATGGATCAATTTAGTTGAAATAGACAGTTTTTGCATGAAAACTCATTCCTGGTGGAACTTCATAGCAAAGTACAAAGTTCGTTTTGGATGGACAAAGTTAGTTGAAATAGACAGTTTTTGCATGAAAACTCATTCCTGGTGGAACTTCATAGCAAAGTACAAAGTTCGTTTTGGATGGACAAAGTTAGTTGAAATAGACAGTTTTTGCATAAAAACTCATTCCTGGTGGAACTTCATAGCAAAGTACAAAGTTCGTTTTGGATGGACAAAGTTAGTTGAAATAGACAGTTTTTGCATGAAAACTCATTCCTGGTGGAACTTCATAGCAAAGTACAAAGTTCGTTTTGGATGGATCAATTTAGTTGAAATAGACAGTTTTTGCATGAAAACTCATTCCTGGTGGAACTTCATAGCAAAGTACAAAGTTCGTTTTGGATGGACAAAGTTAGTTGAAATAGACAGTTTTTGCATGAAAACTCATTCCTGGTGGAACTTCATAGCAAAGTACAAAGTTCGTTTTGGATGGATCAATTTAGTTGAAATAGACAGTTTTTGCATGAAAACTCATTCCTGGTGGAACTTCATAGCAAAGTACAAAGTTCGTTTTGGATGGATCAATTTAGTTGAAATAGACAGTTTTTGCATGAAAACTCATTCCTGGTGGAACTTCATAGCAAAGTACAAAGTTCGTTTTGGATGGATCAATTTAGTTAAAATAGACAGTTTTTGCATGAAAACTCATTCCTGGTGGAACTTCATAGCAAATTACAAAGTTCGTTTTGGATGGACAAAGTTAGTTGAAATAGACAGTTTTTGCATGAAAACTCATTCCTGGTGGAACTTCATAGCAAAGTACAAAGTTCGTTTTGGATGGACAAAGTTAGTTGAAATAGACAGTTTTTGCATGAAAACTCATTCCTGGTGGAACTTCATAGCAAAGTACAAAGTTCGTTTTGGATGGACAAAGTTAGTTGAAATAGACAGTTTTTGCATGAAAACTCATTCCTGGTGGAACTTCATAGCAAAGTACAAAGTTCGTTTTGGATGGATCAATTTAGTTGAAATAGACAGTTTTTGCATGAAAACTCATTCCTGGTGGAACTTCATAGCAAAGTACAAAGTTCGTTTTGGATGGACAAAGTTAGTTGAAATAGACAGTTTTTGCATGAAAACTCATTCCTGGTGGAACTTCATAGCAAAGTACAAAGTTCGTTTTGGATGGATCAATTTAGTTGAAATAGACAGTTTTTGCATGAAAACTCATTCCTGGTGGAACTTCATAGCAAAGTACAAAGTTCGTTTTGGATGGACAAAGTTAGTTGAAATAGACAGTTTTTGCATGAAAACTCATTCCTGGTGGAACTTCATAGCAAAGTACAAAGTTCGTTTTGGATGGATCAATTTAGTTGAAATAGACAGTTTTTGCATGAAAACTCATTCCTGGTGGAACTTCATAGCAAAGTACAAAGTTCGTTTTTAATGGATCAATTTAGTTGAAATAGACAGTTTTTGCATGAAAACTCATTCCTGGTGGAACTTCATAGCAAAGTACAAAGTTCGTTTTGGATGGACGAATTAAGTTGAAATAGACAGTTTTTGTATGAAAACTCATTCCTGGTGGAACTTCATAGCAAAGTACAAAGTTCGTTTTGGATGGACGAATTAAGTTGAAATAGACAGTTTTTGTATGAAAACTCATTCCTGGTGGAACTTCATAGCAAAGTACAAAGTTCGTTTTGGATGGACAAAGTTAGTTGAAATAGACAGTTTTTGCATGAAAACTCATTCCTGGTGGAACTTCATAGCAAAGTACAAAGTTCGTTTTGGATGGACAAAGTTAGTTGAAATAGACAGTTTTTGCATAAAAACTCATTCCTGGTGGAACTTCATAGCAAAGTACAAAGTTCGTTTTGGATGGACAAAGTTAGTTGAAATAGACAGTTTTTGCATGAAAACTCATTCCTGGTGGAACTTCATAGCAAAGTACAAAGTTCGTTTTGGATGGATCAATTTAGTTGAAATAGACAGTTTTTGCATGAAAACTCATTCCTGGTGGAACTTCATAGCAAAGTACAAAGTTCGTTTTGGATGGACAAAGTTAGTTGAAATAGACAGTTTTTGCATGAAAACTCATTCCTGGTAGAACTTCATAGCAAAGTACAAAGTTCGTTTTGGATGGATCAATTTAGTTGAAATAGACAGTTTTTGCATGAAAACTCATTCCTGGTGGAACTTCATAGCAAAGTACAAAGTTCGTTTTGGATGGATCAATTTAGTTGAAATAGACAGTTTTTGCATGAAAACTCATTCCTGGTGGAACTTCATAGCAAAGTACAAAGTTCGTTTTGGATGGACGAATTAAGTTGAAATAGACAGTTTTTGTATGAAAACTCATTCCTGGTGGAACTTCATAGCAAAGTACAAAGTTCGTTTTGGATGGATCAATTTAGTTGAAATAGACAGTTTTTGCATGAAAACTCATTCCTGGTGGAACTTCATAGCAAAGTACAAAGTTCGTTTTGGATGGACAAAGTTAGTTGAAATAGACAGTTTTTGCATGAAAACTCATTCCTGGTGGAACTTCATAGCAAAGTACAAAGTTCGTTTTGGATGGACAAAGTTAGTTGAAATAGACAGTTTTTGCATGAAAACTCATTCCTGGTGGAACTTCATAGCAAAGTACAAAGTTCGTTTTGGATGGATCAATTTAGTTGAAATAGACAGTTTTTGCATGAAAACTCATTCCTGGTGGAACTTCATAGCAAAGTACAAAGTTCGTTTTGGATGGACAAAGTTAGTTGAAATAGACAGTTTTTGCATGAAAACTCATTCCTGGTGGAACTTCATAGCAAAGTACAAAGTTCGTTTTGGATGGATCAATTTAGTTGAAATAGACAGTTTTTGCATGAAAACTCATTCCTGGTGGAACTTCATAGCAAAGTACAAAGTTCGTTTTGGATGGATCAATTTAGTTGAAATAGACAGTTTTTGCATGAAAACTCATTCCTGGTGGAACTTCATAGCAAAGTACAAAGTTCGTTTTGGATGGACAAAGTTAGTTGAAATAGACAGTTTTTGCATGAAAACTCATTCCTGGTGGAACTTCATAGCAAAGTACAAAGTTCGTTTTGGATGGACAAAGTTAGTTGGAATAGACAGTTTTTGCATGAAAACTCATTCCTGGTGGAACTTCATAGCAAAGTACAAAGTTCGTTTTGGATGGATCAATTTAGTTGAAATAGACAGTTTTTGCATGAAAACTCATTCCTGGTGGAACTTCATAGCAAAGTACAAAGTTCGTTTTGGATGGATCAATTTAGTTGAAATAGACAGTTTTTGCATGAAAACTCATTCCTGGTGGAACTTCATAGCAAAGTACAAAGTTCGTTTTGGATGGACAAAGTTAGTTGAAATAGACAGTTTTTGCATAAAAACTCATTCCTGGTGGAACTTCATAGCAAAGTACAAAGTTCGTTTTGGATGGATCAATTTAGTTGAAATAGACAGTTTTTGCATGAAAACTCATTCCTGGTGGAACTTCATAGCAAAGTACAAAGTTCGTTTTGGATGGACGAATTAAGTTGAAATAGACAGTTTTTGTATGAAAACTCATTCCTGGTGGAACTTCATAGCAAAGTACAAAGTTCGTTTTGGATGGACGAATTAAGTTGAAATAGACAGTTTTTGCATGAAAACTCATTCCTGGTAGAACTTCATAGCAAAGTACAAAGTTCGTTTTAGATGGACAAAGTTAGTTGAAATAGACAGTTTTTGCATGAAAACTCATTCCTGGTGGAACTTCATAGCAAAGTACAAAGTTCGTTTTGGATGGACAAAGTTAGTTGAAATAGACAGTTTTTGCATGAAAACTCATTCCTGGTGGAACTTCATAGCAAAGTACAAAGTTCGAATCAGATGGACGAATTAAGTTGAAATAGACAGTTTTTGCATAAAAACTCATTCCTGGTGGAACTTCATAGCAAAGTACAAAGTTCGTTTTGGATGGACAAAGTTAGTTGAAATAGACAGTTATTACATAAAAACTCATTCCTGGTGGAACTTCATAGCAAAGTACAAAGTTCGTTTTGGATGGATCAATTTAGTTGAAATAGACAGTTTTTGCATGAAAACTCATTCCTGGTGGAACTTCATAGCAAAGTACAAAGTTCGTTTTGGATGGACGAATTAAGTTGAAATAGACAGTTTTTGTATGAAAACTCATTCCTGGTGGAACTTCATAGCAAAGTACAAAGTTCGAATCAGATGGACGAATTAAGTTGAAATAGACAGTTTTTGCATGAAAACTCATTCCTGGTGGAACTTCATAGCAAAGTACAAAGTTCGAATCAGATGGACGAATTAAGTTGAAATAGACAGTTTTTGCATGAAAACTCATTCCTGGTGGAACTTCATAGCAAAGTACAAAGTTCGTTTTGGATGGACGAATTAAGTTGAAATAGACAGTTTTTGTATGAAAACTCATTCCTGGTGGAACTTCATAGCAAAGTACAAAGTTCGAATCAGATGGACGAATTAAGTTGAAATAGACAGTTTTTGCATAAAAACTCATTCCTGGTGGAACTTCATAGCAAGGTACAAAGTTCGTTTTGGATGGATCAATTTAGTTGAAATAGACAGTTTTTGCATGAAAACTCATTCCTGGTGGAACTTCATAGCAAAGTACAAAGTTCGTTTTGGATGGACAAAGTTAGTTGAAATAGACAGTTTTTGCATGAAAACTCATTCCTGGTGGAACTTCATAGCAAAGTACAAAGTTCGAATCAGATGGATTAATTAAGTTGAAATAGACAGTTTTTGCATGAAAACCCATTCCTGGTAGAACTTCATAGCAAAGTACAAAGTTCGTTTTAGATGGACAAAGTTAGTTGAAATAGACAGTTTTTGCATGAAAACTCATTCCTGGTGGAACTTCATAGCAAAGTACAAAGTTCGTTTTGGATGGATCAATTTAGTTGAAATAGACAGTTTTTGCATGAAAACTCATTCCTGGTGGAACTTCATAGCAAAGTACAAAGTTCGTTTTGGATGGACAAAGTTAGTTGAAATAGACAGTTTTTGCATGAAAACTCATTCCTGGTGGAACTTCATAGCAAAGTACAAAGTTCGTTTTGGATGGACAAAGTTAGTTGAAATAGACAGTTTTTGCATGAAAACTCATTCCTGGTGGAACTTCATAGCAAAGTACAAAGTTCGTTTTGGATGGATCAATTTAGTTGAAATAGACAGTTTTTGCATAAAAACTCATTCCTGGTGGAACTTCATAGCAAAGTACAAAGTTCGAATCAGATGGACAAAGTTAGTTGAAATAGACAGTTTTTGCATGAAAACTCATTCCTGGTGGAACTTCATAGCAAAGTACAAAGTTCGTTTTGGATGGACAAAGTTAGTTGAAATAGACAGTTTTTGCATGAAAACTCATTCCTGGTGGAACTTCATAGCAAAGTACAAAGTTCGTTTTGGATGGACGAATTAAGTTGAAATAGACAGTTTTTGTATGAAAACTCATTCCTGGTGGAACTTCATAGCAAAGTACAAAGTTCGAATCAGATGGACAAAGTTAGTTGAAATAGACAGTTTTTGCATGAAAACTCATTCCTGGTGGAACTTCATAGCAAAGTACAAAGTTCGTTTTGGATGGACGAATTAAGTTGAAATAGACAGTTTTTGTATGAAAACTCATTCCTGGTGGAACTTCATAGCAAAGTACAAAGTTCGAATCAGATGGACGAATTAAGTTGAAATAGACAGTTTTTGCATGAAAACCCATTCCTGGTAGAACTTCATAGCAAAGTACAAAGTTCGTTTTAGATGGACAAAGTTAGTTGAAATAGACAGTTTTTGCATGAAAACTCATTCCTGGTGGAACTTCATAGCAAAGTACAAAGTTCGTTTTGGATGGATCAATTTAGTTGAAATAGACAGTTTTTGCATGAAAACTCATTCCTGGTGGAACTTCATAGCAAAGTACAAAGTTCGTTTTGGATGGATCAATTTAGTTGAAATAGACAGTTTTTGCATGAAAACTCATTCCTGGTGGAACTTCATAGCAAAGTACAAAGTTCGTTTTGGATGGATCAATTTAGTTGAAATAGACAGTTTTTGCATGAAAACTCATTCCTGGTGGAACTTCATAGCAAAGTACAAAGTTCGTTTTGGATGGATCAATTTAGTTGAAATAGACAGTTTTTGCATGAAAACTCATTCCTGGTGGAACTTCATAGCAAAGTACAAAGTTCGTTTTGGATGGATCAATTTAGTTGAAATAGACAGTTTTTGCATGAAAACTCATTCCTGGTGGAACTTCATAGCAAAGTACAAAGTTCGTTTTGGATGGACAAAGTTAGTTGAAATAGACAGTTTTTGCATGAAAACTCATTCCTGGTGGAACTTCATAGCAAAGTACAAAGTTCGTTTTGGATGGATCAATTTAGTTGAAATAGACAGTTTTTGCATGAAAACTCATTCCTGGTGGAACTTCATAGCAAAGTACAAAGTTCGTTTTGGATGGACAAAGTTAGTTGAAATAGACAGTTTTTGCATGAAAACTCATTCCTGGTGGAACTTCATAGCAAAGTACAAAGTTCGTTTTGGATGGACAAAGTTAGTTGAAATAGACAGTTTTTGCATGAAAACTCATTCCTGGTGGAACTTCATAGCAAAGTACAAAGTTCGTTTTGGATGGACAAAGTTAGTTGGAATAGACAGTTTTTGCATGAAAACTCATTCCTGGTGGAACTTCATAGCAAAGTACAAAGTTCGTTTTGGATGGACAAAGTTAGTTGAAATAGACAGTTTTTGCATGAAAACTCATTCCTGGTGGAACTTCATAGCAAAGTACAAAGTTCGTTTTGGATGGACAAAGTTAGTTGAAATAGACAGTTTTTGCATGAAAACTCATTCCAGGTGGAACTTCATAGCAAAGTACAAAGTTCGTTTTGGATGGATCAATTTAGTTGAAATAGACAGTTTTTGCATGAAAACTCATTCCTGGTGGAACTTCATAGCAAAGTACAAAGTTCGTTTTGGATGGACAAAGTTAGTTGAAATAGACAGTTTTTGCATGAAAACTCATTCCTGGTAGAACTTCATAGCAAAGTACAAAGTTCGTTTTGGATGGACAAAGTTAGTTGAAATAGACAGTTTTTGCATGAAAACTCATTCCTGGTGGAACTTCATAGCAAAGTACAAAGTTCGTTTTGGATGGATCAATTTAGTTGAAATAGACAGTTTTTGCATGAAAACTCATTCCTGGTGGAACTTCATAGCAAAGTACAAAGTTCGTTTTGGATGGACAAAGTTAGTTGAAATAGACAGTTTTTGCATGAAAACTCATTCCTGGTGGAACTTCATAGCAAAGTACAAAGTTCGTTTTGGATGGACAAAGTTAGTTGGAATAGACAGTCCATCAATTTAGTTGAAATAGACAGTTTTTGCATGAAAACTCATTCCTGGTGGAACTTCATAGCAAAGTACAAAGTTCGTTTTGGATGGACAAAGTTAGTTGAAATAGACAGTTTTTGCATGAAAACTCATTCCTGGTGGAACTTCATAGCAAAGTACAAAGTTCGTTTTGGATGGATCAATTTAGTTGAAATAGACAGTTTTTGCATGAAAACTCATTCCTGGTGGAACTTCATAGCAAAGTACAAAGTTCGTTTTGGATGGACAAAGTTAGTTGAAATAGACAGTTTTTGCATAAAAACTCATTCCTGGTGGAACTTCATAGCAAAGTACAAAGTTCGTTTTGGATGGATCAATTTAGTTGAAATAGACAGTTTTTGCATGAAAACTCATTCCTGGTGGAACTTCATAGCAAAGTACAAAGTTCGTTTTGGATGGATCAATTTAGTTGAAATAGACAGTTTTTGCATGAAAACTCATTCCTGGTGGAACTTCATAGCAAAGTACAAAGTTCGTTTTGGATGGACAAAGTTAGTTGAAATAGACAGTTTTTGCATGAAAACTCATTCCTGGTGGAACTTCATAGCAAAGTACAAAGTTCGTTTTGGATGGACAAAGTTAGTTGAAATAGACAGTTTTTGCATGAAAACTCATTCCTGGTAGAACTTCATAGCAAAGTACAAAGTTCGTTTTGGATGGATCAATTTAGTTGAAATAGACAGTTTTTGCATGAAAACTCATTCCTGGTGGAACTTCATAGCAAAGTACAAAGTTCGTTTTGGATGGATCAATTTAGTTGAAATAGACAGTTTTTGCATGAAAACTCATTCCTGGTGGAACTTCATAGCAAAGTACAAAGTTCGTTTTGGATGGACGAATTAAGTTGAAATAGACAGTTTTTGTATGAAAACTCATTCCTGGTGGAACTTCATAGCAAAGTACAAAGTTCGTTTTGGATGGATCAATTTAGTTGAAATAGACAGTTTTTGCATGAAAACTCATTCCTGGTGGAACTTCATAGCAAAGTACAAAGTTCGAATCAGATGGACAAAGTTAGTTGAAATAGACAGTTTTTGCATGAAAACTCATTCCTGGTGGAACTTCATAGCAAAGTACAAAGTTCGTTTTGGATGGACAAAGTTAGTTGAAATAGACAGTTTTTGCATGAAAACTCATTCCTGGTGGAACTTCATAGCAAAGTACAAAGTTCGTTTTGGATGGATCAATTTAGTTGAAATAGACAGTTTTTGCATGAAAACTCATTCCTGGTGGAACTTCATAGCAAAGTACAAAGTTCGTTTTGGATGGACAAAGTTAGTTGAAATAGACAGTTTTTGCATAAAAACTCATTCCTGGTGGAACTTCATAGCAAAGTGCAAAGTTCGTTTTGGATGGACGAATTAAGTTGAAATAGACAGTTTTTGTATGAAAACTCATTCCTGGTGGAACTTCATAGCAAAGTACAAAGTTCGAATCAGATGGACAAAGTTAGTTGAAATAGACAGTTTTTGCATGAAAACTCATTCCTGGTGGAACTTCATAGCAAAGTACAAAGTTCGTTTTGGATGGACGAATTAAGTTGAAATAGACAGTTTTTGTATGAAAACTCATTCCTGGTGGAACTTCATAGCAAAGTACAAAGTTCGTTTTGGATGGACAAAGTTAGTTGAAATAGACAGTTTTTGTATGAAAACTCATTCCTGGTGGAACTTCATAGCAAAGTACAAAGTTCGAATCAGATGGATGAATTAAGTTGAAATAGACAGTTTTTGCATGAAAACTCATTCCTGGTGGAACTTCATAGCAAAGTACAAAGTTCGTTTTGGATGGACAAAGTTAGTTGAAATAGACAGTTTTTGCATGAAAACTCATTCCTGGTGGAACTTCATAGCAAAGTACAAAGTTCGTTTTGGATGGACGAATTAAGTTGAAATAGACAGTTTTTGTATGAAAACTCATTCCTGGTGGAACTTCATAGCAAAGTACAAAGTTCGTTTTGGATGGACAAAGTTAGTTGAAATAGACAGTTTTTGTATGAAAACTCATTCCTGGTGGAACTTCATAGCAAAGTACAAAGTTCGTTTTGGATGGACGAATTAAGTTGAAATAGACAGTTTTTGCATGAAAACTCATTCCTGGTGGAACTTCATAGCAAAGTACAAAGTTCGTTTTGGATGGACAAAGTTAGTTGAAATAGACAGTTTTTGCATGAAAACTCATTCCTGGTGGAACTTCATAGCAAAGTACAAAGTTCGTTTTGGATGGATCAATTTAGTTGAAATAGACAGTTTTTGCATGAAAACTCATTCCTGGTGGAACTTCATAGCAAAGTACAAAGTTCGTTTTGGATGGACAAAGTTAGTTGAAATAGACAGTTTTTGCATAAAAACTCATTCCTGGTGGAACTTCATAGCAAAGTGCAAAGTTCGTTTTGGATGGACGAATTAAGTTGAAATAGACAGTTTTTGTATGAAAACTCATTCCTGGTGGAACTTCATAGCAAAGTACAAAGTTCGAATCAGATGGACAAAGTTAGTTGAAATAGACAGTTTTTGCATGAAAACTCATTCCTGGTGGAACTTCATAGCAAAGTACAAAGTTCGTTTTGGATGGATCAATTTAGTTGAAATAGACAGTTTTTGCATGAAAACTCATTCCTGGTGGAACTTCATAGCAAAGTACAAAGTTCGTTTTGGATGGACAAAGTTAGTTGAAATAGACAGTTTTTGTATGAAAACTCATTCCTGGTGGAACTTCATAGCAAAGTACAAAGTTCGAATCAGATGGATGAATTAAGTTGAAATAGACAGTTTTTGCATGAAAACTCATTCCTGGTGGAACTTCATAGCAAAGTACAAAGTTCGTTTTGGATGGACAAAGTTAGTTGAAATAGACAGTTTTTGCATGAAAACTCATTCCTGGTGGAACTTCATAGCAAAGTACAAAGTTCGTTTTGGATGGACGAATTAAGTTGAAATAGACAGTTTTTGTATGAAAACTCATTCCTGGTGGAACTTCATAGCAAAGTACAAAGTTCGAATCAGATGGACGAATTAAGTTGAAATAGACAGTTTTTGTATGAAAACTCATTCCTGGTGGAACTTCATAGCAAAGTACAAAGTTCGTTTTGGATGGATCAATTTAGTTGAAATAGACAGTTTTTGCATGACAACTCATTCCTGGTGGAACTTCATAGCAAAGTACAAAGTTCGTTTTGGATGGATCAATTTAGTTAAAATAGACAGTTTTTGCATGAAAACTCATTCCTGGTGGAACTTCATAGCAAAGTACAAAGTTCGTTTTGGATGGATCAATTTAGTTGAAATAGACAGTTTTTGCATGAAAACTCATTCCTGGTGGAACTTCATAGCAAAGTACAAAGTTCGTTTTGGATGGACGAATTAAGTTGAAATAGACAGTTTTTGTATGAAAACTCATTCCTGGTGGAACTTCATAGCAAAGTACAAAGTTCGAATCAGATGGACGAATTAAGTTGAAATAGACAGTTTTTGCATGAAAACTCATTCCTGGTAGAACTTCATAGCAAAGTACAAAGTTCGTTTTAGATGGACAAAGTTAGTTGAAATAGACAGTTTTTGCATGAAAACTCATTCCTGGTGGAACTTCATAGCAAAGTACAAAGTTTGTTTTGGATGGATCAATTTAGTTGAAATAGACAGTTTTTGCATGAAAACTCATTCCTGGTGGAACTTCATAGCAAAGTACAAAGTTCGTTTTGGATGGATCAATTTAGTTGAAATAGACAGTTTTTGCATGAAAACTCATTCCTGGTGGAACTTCATAGCAAAGTACAAAGTTCGTTTTGGATGGATCAATTTAGTTGAAATAGACAGTTTTTGCATGAAAACTCATTCCTGGTGGAACTTCATAGCAAAGTACAAAGTTCGTTTTGGATGGATCAATTTAGTTGAAATAGACAGTTTTTGCATGAAAACTCATTCCTGGTGGAACTTCATAGCAAAGTACAAAGTTCGTTTTGGATGGACAAAGTTAGTTGAAATAGACAGTTTTTGCATAAAAACTCATTCCTGGTGGAACTTCATAGCAAAGTACAAAGTTCGTTTTGGATGGATCAATTTAGTTGAAATAGACAGTTTTTGCATGAAAACTCATTCCTGGTGGAACTTCATAGCAAAGTACAAAGTTCGTTTTGGATGGATCAATTTAGTTGAAATAGACAGTTTTTGCATGAAAACTCATTCCTGGTGGAACTTCATAGCAAAGTACAAAGTTCGTTTTGGATGGACAAAGTTAGTTGGAATAGACAGTTTTTGCATGAAAACTCATTCCTGGTGGAACTTCATAGCAAAGTACAAAGTTCGTTTTGGATGGATCAATTTAGTTGAAATAGACAGTTTTTGCATGAAAACTCATTCCTGGTGGAACTTCATAGCAAAGTACAAAGTTCGAATCAGATGGACAAATTAAGTTGAAATAGACAGTTTTTGCATGAAAACTCATTCCTGGTAGAACTTCATAGCAAAGTACAAAGTTCGTTTTAGATGGACAAAGTTAGTAGAAATAGACAGTTTTTGCATGAAAACTCATTCCTGGTGGAACTTCATAGCAAAGTACAAAGTTCGTTTTGGATGGACAAAGTTAGTTGAAATAGACAGTTTTTGCATGAAAACTCATTCCTGGTGGAACTTCATAGCAAAGTACAAAGTTCGTTTTGGATGGACAAAGTTAGTTGAAATAGACAGTTTTTGCATAAAAACTCATTCCTGGTGGAACTTCATAGCAAAGTACAAAGTTAGTTTTGGATGGACAAAGTTAGTTGAAATAGACAGTTTTTGCATAAAAACTCATTCCTGGTGGAACTTCATAGCAAAGTACAAAGTTCGTTTTGGATGGATCAATTTAGTTGAAATAGACAGTTTTTGCATGAAAACTCATTCCTGGTGGAACTTCATAGCAAAGTACAAAGTTCGTTTTGGATGGACAAAGTTAGTTGGAATAGACAGTTTTTGCATGAAAACTCATTCCTGGTGGAACTTCATAGCAAAGTACAAAGTTCGTTTTGGATGGATCAATTTAGTTGAAATAGACAGTTTTTGCATGAAAACTCATTCCTGGTGGAACTTCATAGCAAAGTACAAAGTTCGTTTTGGATGGACAAAGTTAGTTGAAATAGACAGTTTTTGCATGAAAACTCATTCCTGGTGGAACTTCATAGCAAAGTACAAAGTTCGTTTTGGATGGATCAATTTAGTTAAAATAGACAGTTTTTGCATGAAAACTCATTCCTGGTGGAACTTCATAGCAAAGTACAAAGTTCGTTTTGGATGGACAAAGTTAGTTGAAATAGACAGTTTTTGCATGAAAACTCATTCCTGGTGGAACTTCATAGCAAAGAACAAAGTTCGTTTTGGATGGATCAATTTAGTTGAAATAGACAGTTTTTGCATGAAAACTCATTCCTGGTGGAACTTCATAGCAAAGTACAAAGGTCGTTTTGGATGGATCAATTTAGTTAAAATAGACAGTTTTTGCATGAAAACTCATTCCTGGTGGAACTTCATAGCAAAGTACAAAGTTCGTTTTGGATGGATCAATTTAGTTGAAATAGACAGTTTTTGCATGAAAACTCATTCCTGGTGGAACTTCATAGCAAAGTACAAAGTTCGTTTTGGATGGATCAATTTAGTTGAAATAGACAGTTTTTGCATGAAAACTCATTCCTGGTAGAACTTCATAGCAAAGTACAAAGTTCGTATCGGATGGACGAATTAAGTTGAAATAGACAGTTCTTGCATGAAAACTCATTCCTGGTGGAACTTCATAGCAAAGTACAAAGTTCGAATCAGATGGACGAATTAAGTTGAAATAGACAGTTTTTGCATGAAAACTCATTCCTGGTGGAACTTCATAGCAAAGTACAAAGTTCGTTTTAGATGGACAAAGTTAGTTGAAATAGACAGTTTTTGCATGAAAACTCATTCCTGGTGGAACTTCATAGCAAAGTACAAAGTTCGTTTTGGATGGATCAATTTAGTTGAAATAGACAGTTTTTGCATGAAAACTCATTCCTGGTGGAACTTCATAGCAAAGTACAAAGTTCGTATCGGATGCACCAATTTAGTTGAAATAGACAGTTTTTGCATGAAAACTAATTCCTGGTAGAACTTCATAGCAAAGAACAAAGTTCGTTTTGGATGGATCAATTTAGTTGAAATAGACAGTTCTTGCATGAAAACTCATTCCTGGTAGAACTTCATAGCAAAGTACAAAGTTCGTTTTGGATGGATCAATTTAGTTAAAATAGACAGTTTTTGCATGAAAACTTATTCCTGGTGGAACTTCATAGCAAAGTACAAAGTTCGTTTTGGATGGATCAATTTAGTTGAAATAGACAGTTTTTGCATGAAAACTCATTCCTGGTGGAACTTCATAGCAAAGTACAAAGTTCGTTTTGGATGGACAAAGTTAGTTAAAATAGACAGTTCTTGCATAAAAACTCATTCCTGGTAGAACTTCATAGCAAAGTACAAAGTTCGTTTTGGATGGATCAATTTAGTTGAAATAGACAGTTTTTGCATGAAAACTCATTCCTGGTGGAACTTCATAGCAAAGTACAAAGTTCGTTTTGGATGGATCAATTTAGTTGAAATAGACAGTTTTTGCATGAAAACTCATTCCTGGTGGAACTTCATAGCAAAGTACAAAGTTCGTTTTGGATGGACAAAGTTAGTTGAAATAGACAGTTCTTGCATGAAAACTCATTCCTGGTAGAACTTCATAGCAAAGTACAAAGTTCGTTTTGGATGGATCAATTTAGTTGAAATAGACAGTTTTTGCATGAAAACTCATTCCTGGTAGAACTTCATAGCAAAGTACAAAGTTCGTTTTGGATGGATCAATTTAGTTGAAATAGACAGTTTTTGCATGAAAACTCATTCCTGGTGGAACTTCATAGCAAAGTACAAAGTTCGTTGTGGATGGATCAATTTAGTTAAAATAGACAGTTTTTGCATGAAAACTCATTCCTGGTGGAACTTCATAGCAAAGTACAAAGTTCGTTTTGGATGGATCAATTTAGTTGAAATAGACAGTTTTTGCATGAAAACTCATTCCTGGTGGAACTTCATAGCAAAGTACAAAGTTCGTTTTGGATGGATCAATTTAGTTGAAATAGACAGTTTTTGCATGAAAACTCATTCCTGGTGGAACTTCATAGCAAAGAACAAAGTTCGTTTTGGATGGATCAATTTAGTTGAAATAGACAGTTTTTGCATGAAAACTCATTCCTGGTGGAACTTCATAGCAAAGTACAAAGTTCGTTTTGGATGGACAAAGTTAGTTGAAATAGACAGTTCTTGCATGAAAACTCATTCCTGGTAGAACTTCATAGCAAAGTACAAAGTTCGTTTTGGATGGATCAATTTAGTTGAAATAGACAGTTTTTGCATGAAAACTCATTCCTGGTAGAACTTCATAGCAAAGTACAAAGTTCGTTTTGGATGGATCAATTTAGTTGAAATAGACAGTTTTTGCATGAAAACTCATTCCTGGTAGAACTTCATAGCAAAGTACAAAGTTCGTTTTGGATGGATCAATTTAGTTGAAATAGACAGTTTTTGCATGAAAACTCATTCCTGGTGGAACTTCATAGCAAAGTACAAAGTTCGTTGTGGATGGATCAATTTAGTTAAAATAGACAGTTTTTGCATGAAAACTCATTCCTGGTGGAACTTCATAGCAAAGTACAAAGTTCGTTTTGGATGGATCAATTTAGTTGAAATAGACAGTTTTTGCATGAAAACTCATTCCTGGTGGAACTTCATAGCAAAGTACAAAGTTCGTTTTGGATGGATCAATTTAGTTGAAATAGACAGTTTTTGCATGAAAACTCATTCCTGGTGGAACTTCATAGCAAAGTACAAAGTTCGTTTTGGATGGACAAAGTTAGTTGAAATAGACAGTTCTTGCATGAAAACTCATTCCTGGTAGAACTTCATAGCAAAGTACAAAGTTCGTTTTGGATGGATCAATTTAGTTGAAATAGACAGTTTTTGCATGAAAACTCATTCCTGGTGGAACTTCATAGCAAAGTACAAAGTTCGTTTTGGATGGACAAAGTTAGTTGAAATAGACAGTTTTTGCATGAAAACTCATTCCTGGTGGAACTTCATAGCAAAGTACAAAGTTCGTTTTGGATGGACAAAGTTAGTTGAAATAGACAGTTTTTGCATAAAAACTCATTCCTGGTGGAACTTCATAGCAAAGTACAAAGTTCGTTTTGGATGGATCAGTTTAGTTGAAATAGACAGTTTTTGCATGAAAACTCATTCCTGGTGGAACTTCATAGCAAAGTACAAAGTTCGTTTTGGATGGACAAAGTTAGTTGAAATAGACAGTTTTTGCATGAAAACTCATTCCTGGTGGAACTTCATAGCAAAGAACAAAGTTCGTTTTGGATGGATCAATTTAGTTGAAATAGACAGTTCTTGCATGAAAACTCATTCCTGGTGGAACTTCATAGCAAAGTACAAAGTTCGTTTTGGATGGATCAATTTAGTTAAAATAGACAGTTTTTGCATGAAAACTCATTCCTGGTGGAACTTCATAGCAAAGTACAAAGTTCGTTTTGGATGGACAAAGTTAGTTGAAATAGACAGTTTTTGCATGAAAACTCATTCCTGGTGGAACTTCATAGCAAAGAACAAAGTTCGTTTTGGATGGATCAATTTAGTTGAACTAGACAGTTTTTGCATGAAAACTCATTCCTGGTGGAACTTCATAGCAAAGTACAAAGTTCGTTTTGGATGGACAAAGTTAGTTGAAATAGACAGTTCTTGCATGAAAACTCATTCCTGGTAGAACTTCATAGCAAAGTACAAAGTTCGTTTTGGATGGATCAATTTAGTTGAAATAGACAGTTTTTGCATGAAAACTCATTCCTGGTAGAACTTCATAGCAAAGTACAAAGTTCGTTTTGGATGGATCAATTTAGTTGAACTAGACAGTTTTTGCATGAAAACTCATTCCTGGTGGAACTTCATAGCAAAGTACAAAGTTCGTTTTGGATGGACAAAGTTAGTTGAAATAGACAGTTCTTGCATGAAAACTCATTCCTGGTAGAACTTCATAGCAAAGTACAAAGTTCGTTTTGGATGGATCAATTTAGTTGAAATAGACAGTTTTTGCATGAAAACTCATTCCTGGTAGAACTTCATAGCAAAGTACAAAGTTCGTTTTGGATGGATCAATTTAGTTAAAATAGACAGTTTTTGCATGAAAACTCATTCCTGGTGGAACTTCATAGCAAAGTACAAAGTTCGTTTTGGATGGACAAAGTTAGTTGAAATAGACAGTTTTTGCATGAAAACTCATTCCTGGTGGAACTTCATAGCAAAGAACAAAGTTCGTTTTGGATGGATCAATTTAGTTGAAATAGACAGTTTTTGCATGAAAACTCATTCCTGGTGGAACTTCATAGCAAAGTACAAAGTTCGTTTTGGATGGATCAATTTAGTTAAAATAGACAGTTTTTGCATGAAAACTCATTCCTGGTGGAACTTCATAGCAAAGTACAAAGTTCGTATCGGATGCACCAATTTAGTTGAAATAGACAGTTTTTGCATGAAAACTCATTCCTGGTGGAACTTCATAGCAAAGAACAAAGTTCGTTTTGGATGGATCAATTTAGTTGAAATAGACAGTTCTTGCATGAAAACTCATTCCTGGTAGAACTTCATAGCAAAGTACAAAGTTCGTTTTGGATGGATCAATTTAGTTAAAATAGACAGTTTTTGCATGAAAACTCATTCCTGGTAGAACTTCATAGCAAAGTACAAAGTTCGTTTTGGATGGACAAAGTTAGTTAAAATAGACAGTTCTTGCATGAAAACTCATTCCTGGTAGAACTTCATAGCAAAGTACAAAGTTCGTTTTGGATGGATCAATTTAGTTGAAATAGACAGTTTTTGCATGAAAACTCATTCCTGGTGGAACTTCATAGCAAAGTACAAAGTTCGTTTTGGATGGATCAATTTAGTTGAAATAGACAGTTTTTGCATGAAAACTCATTCCTGGTGGAACTTCATAGCAAAGTACAAAGTTCGTTTTGGATGGATCAATTTAGTTGAACTAGACAGTTTTTGCATGAAAACTCATTCCTGGTGGAACTTCATAGCAAAGTACAAAGTTCGTTTTGGATGGACAAAGTTAGTTGAAATAGACAGTTCTTGCATGAAAACTCATTCCTGGTAGAACTTCATAGCAAAGTACAAAGTTCGTTTTGGATGGATCAATTTAGTTGAAATAGACAGTTTTTGCATGAAAACTCATTCCTGGTAGAACTTCATAGCAAAGTACAAAGTTCGTTTTGGATGGATCAATTTAGTTGAACTAGACAGTTTTTGCATGAAAACTCATTCCTGGTGGAACTTCATAGCAAAGTACAAAGTTCGTTTTGGATGGACAAAGTTAGTTGAAATAGACAGTTCTTGCATGAAAACTCATTCCTGGTAGAACTTCATAGCAAAGTACAAAGTTCGTTTTGGATGGATCAATTTAGTTGAAATAGACAGTTTTTGCATGAAAACTCATTCCTGGTAGAACTTCATAGCAAAGTACAAAGTTCGTTTTGGATGGATCAATTTAGTTGAACTAGACAGTTTTTGCATGAAAACTCATTCCTGGTGGAACTTCATAGCAAAGTACAAAGTTCGTTTTGGATGGACAAAGTTAGTTGAAATAGACAGTTCTTGCATGAAAACTCATTCCTGGTGGAACTTCATAGCAAAGTACAAAGTTCGTTTTGGATGGACAAAGTTAGTTGAAATAGACAGTTTTTGCATGAAAACTCATTCCTGGTGGAACTTCATAGCAAAGAACAAAGTTCGTTTTGGATGGATCAATTTAGTTGAACTAGACAGTTCTTGCATGAAAACTCATTCCTGGTAGAACTTCATAGCAAAGTACAAAGTTCGTTTTGGATGGATCAATTTAGTTGAAATAGACAGTTTTTGCATGAAAACTCATTCCTGGTAGAACTTCATAGCAAAGTACAAAGTTCGTTTTGGATGGATCAATTTAGTTGAAATAGACAGTTTTTGCATGAAAACTCATTCCTGGTGGAACTTCATAGCAAAGTACAAAGTTCGTTTTGGATGGACAAAGTTAGTTGAAATAGACAGTTTTTGCATGAAAACTCATTCCTGGTGGAACTTCATAGCAAAGAACAAAGTTCGTTTTGGATGGATCAATTTAGTTGAAATAGACAGTTTTTGCATGAAAACTCATTCCTGGTGGAACTTCATAGCAAAGTACAAAGTTCGTTTTGGATGGATCAATTTAGTTGAAATAGACAGTTTTTGCATGAAAACTCATTCCTGGTGGAACTTCATAGCAAAGTACAAAGTTCGTATCGGATGCACCAATTTAGTTGAAATAGACAGTTTTTGCATGAAAACTCATTCCTGGTGGAACTTCATAGCAAAGAACAAAGTTCGTTTTGGATGGATCAATTTAGTTGAAATAGACAGTTTTTGCATGTAAACTCATTCCTGGTGGAACTTCATAGCAAAGTACAAAGTTCGTTTTGGATGGATCAATTTAGTTAAAATAGACAGTTTTTGCATGAAAACTCATTCCTGGTGGAACTTCATAGCAAAGTACAAAGTTCGTTTTGGATGGACAAAGTTAGTTGAAATAGACAGTTTTTGCATGAAAACTCATTCCTGGTGGAACTTCATAGCAAAGAACAAAGTTCGTTTTGGATGGATCAATTTAGTTGAACTAGACAGTTTTTGCATGAAAACTCATTCCTGGTGGAACTTCATAGCAAAGTACAAAGTTCGTTTTGGATGGACAAAGTTAGTTGAAATAGACAGTTCTTGCATGAAAACTCATTCCTGGTAGAACTTCATAGCAAAGTACAAAGTTCGTTTTGGATGGATCAATTTAGTTGAAATAGACAGTTTTTGCATGAAAACTCATTCCTGGTAGAACTTCATAGCAAAGTACAAAGTTCGTTTTGGATGGATCAATTTAGTTGAACTAGACAGTTTTTGCATGAAAACTCATTCCTGGTGGAACTTCATAGCAAAGTACAAAGTTCGTTTTGGATGGACAAAGTTAGTTGAAATAGACAGTTCTTGCATGAAAACTCATTCCTGGTAGAACTTCATAGCAAAGTACAAAGTTCGTTTTGGATGGATCAATTTAGTTGAAATAGACAGTTTTTGCATGAAAACTCATTCCTGGTAGAACTTCATAGCAAAGTACAAAGTTCGTTTTGGATGGATCAATTTAGTTAAAATAGACAGTTTTTGCATGAAAACTCATTCCTGGTGGAACTTCATAGCAAAGTACAAAGTTCGTTTTGGATGGACAAAGTTAGTTGAAATAGACAGTTTTTGCATGAAAACTCATTCCTGGTGGAACTTCATAGCAAAGAACAAAGTTCGTTTTGGATGGATCAATTTAGTTGAAATAGACAGTTTTTGCATGAAAACTCATTCCTGGTGGAACTTCATAGCAAAGTACAAAGTTCGTTTTGGATGGATCAATTTAGTTAAAATAGACAGTTTTTGCATGAAAACTCATTCCTGGTGGAACTTCATAGCAAAGTACAAAGTTCGTATCGGATGCACCAATTTAGTTGAAATAGACAGTTTTTGCATGAAAACTCATTCCTGGTGGAACTTCATAGCAAAGAACAAAGTTCGTTTTGGATGGATCAATTTAGTTGAAATAGACAGTTCTTGCATGAAAACTCATTCCTGGTAGAACTTCATAGCAAAGTACAAAGTTCGTTTTGGATGGATCAATTTAGTTAAAATAGACAGTTTTTGCATGAAAACTCATTCCTGGTAGAACTTCATAGCAAAGTACAAAGTTCGTTTTGGATGGACAAAGTTAGTTAAAATAGACAGTTCTTGCATGAAAACTCATTCCTGGTAGAACTTCATAGCAAAGTACAAAGTTCGTTTTGGATGGATCAATTTAGTTGAACTAGACAGTTTTTGCATGAAAACTCATTCCTGGTGGAACTTCATAGCAAAGTACAAAGTTCGTTTTGGATGGATCAATTTAGTTGAAATAGACAGTTTTTGCATGAAAACTCATTCCTGGTGGAACTTCATAGCAAAGTACAAAGTTCGTTTTGGATGGATCAATTTAGTTGAACTAGACAGTTTTTGCATGAAAACTCATTCCTGGTGGAACTTCATAGCAAAGTACAAAGTTCGTTTTGGATGGACAAAGTTAGTTGAAATAGACAGTTCTTGCATGAAAACTCATTCCTGGTAGAACTTCATAGCAAAGTACAAAGTTCGTTTTGGATGGATCAATTTAGTTGAAATAGACAGTTTTTGCATGAAAACTCATTCCTGGTAGAACTTCATAGCAAAGTACAAAGTTCGTTTTGGATGGATCAATTTAGTTGAACTAGACAGTTTTTGCATGAAAACTCATTCCTGGTGGAACTTCATAGCAAAGTACAAAGTTCGTTTTGGATGGACAAAGTT
The DNA here is from genome assembly GCF_943734755.1 of Anopheles moucheti. Taxonomy (NCBI): domain Eukaryota; kingdom Metazoa; phylum Arthropoda; class Insecta; order Diptera; family Culicidae; genus Anopheles; species Anopheles moucheti. The sequence goes on from NW_026453713.1 coordinate 58,859, forward strand.
AGTTGAAATAGACAGTTCTTGCATGAAAACTCATTCCTGGTAGAACTTCATAGCAAAGTACAAAGTTCGTTTTGGATGGATCAATTTAGTTGAAATAGACAGTTTTTGCATGAAAACTCATTCCTGGTAGAACTTCATAGCAAAGTACAAAGTTCGTTTTGGATGGATCAATTTAGTTGAACTAGACAGTTTTTGCATGAAAACTCATTCCTGGTGGAACTTCATAGCAAAGTACAAAGTTCGTTTTGGATGGACAAAGTTAGTTGAAATAGACAGTTCTTGCATGAAAACTCATTCCTGGTGGAACTTCATAGCAAAGTACAAAGTTCGTTTTGGATGGACAAAGTTAGTTGAAATAGACAGTTTTTGCATGAAAACTCATTCCTGGTGGAACTTCATAGCAAAGAACAAAGTTCGTTTTGGATGGATCAATTTAGTTGAACTAGACAGTTCTTGCATGAAAACTCATTCCTGGTAGAACTTCATAGCAAAGTACAAAGTTCGTTTTGGATGGATCAATTTAGTTGAAATAGACAGTTTTTGCATGAAAACTCATTCCTGGTAGAACTTCATAGCAAAGTACAAAGTTCGTTTTGGATGGATCAATTTAGTTGAAATAGACAGTTTTTGCATGAAAACTCATTCCTGGTGGAACTTCATAGCAAAGTACAAAGTTCGTTTTGGATGGACAAAGTTAGTTGAAATAGACAGTTTTTGCATGAAAACTCATTCCTGGTGGAACTTCATAGCAAAGAACAAAGTTCGTTTTGGATGGATCAATTTAGTTGAAATAGACAGTTTTTGCATGAAAACTCATTCCTGGTGGAACTTCATAGCAAAGTACAAAGTTCGTTTTGGATGGATCAATTTAGTTGAAATAGACAGTTTTTGCATGAAAACTCATTCCTGGTGGAACTTCATAGCAAAGTACAAAGTTCGTATCGGATGCACCAATTTAGTTGAAATAGACAGTTTTTGCATGAAAACTCATTCCTGGTGGAACTTCATAGCAAAGAACAAAGTTCGTTTTGGATGGATCAATTTAGTTGAAATAGACAGTTCTTGCATGAAAACTCATTCCTGGTGGAACTTCATAGCAAAGTACAAAGTTCGTTTTGGATGGATCAATTTAGTTAAAATAGACAGTTTTTGCATGAAAACTCATTCCTGGTGGAACTTCATAGCAAAGTACAAAGTTCGTTTTGGATGGACAAAGTTAGTTGAAATAGACAGTTTTTGCATGAAAACTCATTCCTGGTGGAACTTCATAGCAAAGAACAAAGTTCGTTTTGGATGGATCAATTTAGTTGAACTAGACAGTTTTTGCATGAAAACTCATTCCTGGTGGAACTTCATAGCAAAGTACAAAGTTCGTTTTGGATGGACAAAGTTAGTTGAAATAGACAGTTCTTGCATGAAAACTCATTCCTGGTAGAACTTCATAGCAAAGTACAAAGTTCGTTTTGGATGGATCAATTTAGTTGAAATAGACAGTTTTTGCATGAAAACTCATTCCTGGTAGAACTTCATAGCAAAGTACAAAGTTCGTTTTGGATGGATCAATTTAGTTGAACTAGACAGTTTTTGCATGAAAACTCATTCCTGGTGGAACTTCATAGCAAAGTACAAAGTTCGTTTTGGATGGACAAAGTTAGTTGAAATAGACAGTTCTTGCATGAAAACTCATTCCTGGTAGAACTTCATAGCAAAGTACAAAGTTCGTTTTGGATGGATCAATTTAGTTGAAATAGACAGTTTTTGCATGAAAACTCATTCCTGGTAGAACTTCATAGCAAAGTACAAAGTTCGTTTTGGATGGATCAATTTAGTTAAAATAGACAGTTTTTGCATGAAAACTCATTCCTGGTGGAACTTCATAGCAAAGTACAAAGTTCGTTTTGGATGGACAAAGTTAGTTGAAATAGACAGTTTTTGCATGAAAACTCATTCCTGGTGGAACTTCATAGCAAAGAACAAAGTTCGTTTTGGATGGATCAATTTAGTTGAAATAGACAGTTTTTGCATGAAAACTCATTCCTGGTGGAACTTCATAGCAAAGTACAAAGTTCGTTTTGGATGGATCAATTTAGTTAAAATAGACAGTTTTTGCATGAAAACTCATTCCTGGTGGAACTTCATAGCAAAGTACAAAGTTCGTATCGGATGCACCAATTTAGTTGAAATAGACAGTTTTTGCATGAAAACTCATTCCTGGTGGAACTTCATAGCAAAGAACAAAGTTCGTTTTGGATGGATCAATTTAGTTGAAATAGACAGTTCTTGCATGAAAACTCATTCCTGGTAGAACTTCATAGCAAAGTACAAAGTTCGTTTTGGATGGATCAATTTAGTTAAAATAGACAGTTTTTGCATGAAAACTTATTCCTGGTGGAACTTCATAGCAAAGTACAAAGTTCGTTTTGGATGGATCAATTTAGTTGAAATAGACAGTTTTTGCATGAAAACTCATTCCTGGTGGAACTTCATAGCAAAGTACAAAGTTCGTTTTGGATGGACAAAGTTAGTTAAAATAGACAGTTCTTGCATGAAAACTCATTCCTGGTAGAACTTCATAGCAAAGTACAAAGTTCGTTTTGGATGGATCAATTTAGTTGAAATAGACAGTTTTTGCATGAAAACTCATTCCTGGTGGAACTTCATAGCAAAGTACAAAGTTCGTTTTGGATGGATCAATTTAGTTGAAATAGACAGTTTTTGCATGAAAACTCATTCCTGGTGGAACTTCATAGCAAAGTACAAAGTTCGTTTTGGATGGACAAAGTTAGTTGAAATAGACAGTTCTTGCATGAAAACTCATTCCTGGTAGAACTTCATAGCAAAGTACAAAGTTCGTTTTGGATGGATCAATTAAGTTGAAATAGACAGTTTTTGCATGAAAACTCATTCCTGGTAGAACTTCATAGCAAAGTACAAAGTTCGTTTTGGATGGATCAATTTAGTTGAAATAGACAGTTTTTGCATGAAAACTCATTCCTGGTGGAACTTCATAGCAAAGTACAAAGTTCGTTTTGGATGGATCAATTTAGTTAAAATAGACAGTTTTTGCATGAAAACTCATTCCTGGTGGAACTTCATAGCAAAGTACAAAGTTCGTTTTGGATGGATCAATTTAGTTGAAATAGACAGTTTTTGCATGAAAACTCATTCCTGGTGGAACTTCATAGCAAAGTACAAAGTTCGTTTTGGATGGATCAATTTAGTTGAAATAGACAGTTTTTGCATGAAAACTCATTCCTGGTGGAACTTCATAGCAAAGAACAAAGTTCGTTTTGGATGGATCAATTTAGTTGAAATAGACAGTTTTTGCATGAAAACTCATTCCTGGTGGAACTTCATAGCAAAGTACAAAGTTCGTTTTGGATGGATCAATTTAGTTAAAATAGACAGTTTTTGCATGAAAACTCATTCCTGGTGGAACTTCATAGCAAAGTACAAAGTTCGTTTTGGATGGACAAAGTTAGTTGAAATAGACAGTTTTTGCATGAAAACTCATTCCTGGTGGAACTTCATAGCAAAGTACAAAGTTCGTTTTGGATGGACGAATTAAGTTGAAATAGACAGTTTTTGCATGAAAACTCATTCCTGGTGGAACTTCATAGCAAAGTACAAAGTTCGTTTTGGATGGATCAATTTAGTTGAAATAGACAGTTTTTGCATGAAAACTCATTCCTGGTGGAACTTCATAGCAAAGTACAAAGTTCGTTTTGGATGGATCAATTTAGTTGAAATAGACAGTTTTTGCATGAAAACTCATTCCTGGTGGAACTTCATAGCAAAGTACAAAGTTCGTTTTGGATGGATCAATTTAGTTGAAATAGACAGTTTTTGCATGAAAACTCATTCCTGGTGGAACTTCATAGCAAAGAACAAAGTTCGTTTTGGATGGATCAATTTAGTTAAAATAGACAGTTTTTGCATGAAAACTCATTCCTGGTGGAACTTCATAGCAAAGAACAAAGTTCGTTTTGGATGGATCAATTTAGTTAAAATAGACAGTTTTTGCATGAAAACTCATTCCTGGTGGAACTTCATAGCAAAGTACAAAGTTCGTTTTGGATGGACGAATTAAGTTGAAATAGACAGTTTTTGCATGAAAACTCATTCCTGGTGGAACTTCATAGCAAAGTACAAAGTTCGTTTTGGATGGATCAATTTAGTTGAAATAGACAGTTTTTGCATGAAAACTCATTCCTGGTGGAACTTCATGGCAAAGAACAAAGGTCGTTTTGGATGGACAAAGTTAGTTGAAATAGACAGTTCTTGCATGAAAACTCATTCCTGGTAGAACTTCATAGCAAAGTACAAAGTTCGTTTTGGATGGATCAATTTAGTTAAAATAGACAGTTTTTGCATGAAAACTCATTCCTGGTGGAACTTCATAGCAAAGTACAAAGTTCGTTTTGGATGGACGAATTAAGTTGAAATAGACAGTTTTTGCATGAAAACTCATTCCTGGTGGAACTTCATAGCAAAGTACAAAGTTCGTTTTGGATGGATCAATTTAGTTGAAATAGACAGTTTTTGCATGAAAACTCATTCCTGGTGGAACTTCATAGCAAAGTACAAAGTTCGTTTTGGATGGATCAATTTAGTTAAAAAAGACAGTTTTTGCATGAAAACTCATTCCTGGTGGAACTTCATAGCAAAGTACAAAGTTCGTTTTGGATGGATCAATTTAGTTGAAATAGACAGTTTTTGCATGAAAACTCATTCCTGGTGGAACTTCATAGCAAAGAACAAAGTTCGTTTTGGATGGATCAATTTAGTTAAAATAGACAGTTTTTGCATGAAAACTCATTCCTGGTGGAACTTCATAGCAAAGAACAAAGTTCGTTTTGGATGGATCAATTTAGTTAAAATAGACAGTTTTTGCATGAAAACTCATTCCTGGTGGAACTTCATAGCAAAGTACAAAGTTCGTTTTGGATGGATCAATTTAGTTGAAATAGACAGTTTTTGCATGAAAACTCATTCCTGGTGGAACTTCATAGCAAAGTACAAAGTTCGTTTTGGATGGATCAATTTAGTTGAAATAGACAGTTTTTGCATGAAAACTCATTCCTGGTGGAACTTCATAGCAAAGTACAAAGTTCGTTTTGGATGGACAAAGTTAGTTGAAATAGACAGTTCTTGCATGAAAACTCATTCCTGGTAGAACTTCATAGCAAAGTACAAAGTTCGTTTTGGATGGATCAATTTAGTTGAAATAGACAGTTTTTGCATGAAAACTCATTCCTGGTGGAACTTCATAGCAAAGTACAAAGTTCGTTTTGGATGGACAAAGTTAGTTGAAATAGACAGTTTTTGCATGAAAACTCATTCCTGGTGGAACTTCATAGCAAAGTACAAAGTTCGTTTTGGATGGATCAATTTAGTTAAAATAGACAGTTTTTGCATGAAAACTCATTCCTGGTGGAACTTCATAGCAAAGTACAAAGTTCGTTTTGGATGGATCAATTTAGTTGAAATAGACAGTTTTTGCATGAAAACTCATTCCTGGTGGAACTTCATAGCAAAGTACAAAGTTCGTTTTGGATGGACAAAGTTAGTTGAAATAGACAGTTCTTGCATGAAAACTCATTCCTGGTAGAACTTCATAGCAAAGTACAAAGTTCGTTTTGGATGGATCAATTTAGTTAAAATAGACAGTTTTTGCATGAAAACTCATTCCTGGTGGAACTTCATAGCAAAGTACAAAGTTCGTTTTGGATGGATCAATTTAGTTGAAATAGACAGTTTTTGCATGAAAACTCATTCCTGGTGGAACTTCATAGCAAAGTACAAAGTTCGTTTTGGATGGACAAAGTTAGTTGAAATAGACAGTTTTTGCATGAAAACTCATTCCTGGTGGAACTTCATAGCAAAGAACAAAGTTCGTTTTGGATGGATCAATTTAGTTGAAATAGACAGTTTTTGCATGAAAACTCATTCCTGGTGGAACTTCATAGCAAAGTACAAAGTTCGTTTTGGATGGACAAAGTTAGTTGAAATAGACAGTTCTTGCATGAAAACTCATTCCTGGTAGAACTTCATAGCAAAGTACAAAGTTCGTATCGGATGCACCAATTTAGTTGAAATAGACAGTTTTTGCATGAAAACTCATTCCTGGTGGAACTTCATAGCAAAGTACAAAGTTCGTTTTGGATGGATCAATTTAGTTAAAATAGACAGTTTTTGCATGAAAACTCATTCCTGGTGGAACTTCATAGCAAAGTACAAAGTTCGTTTTGGATGGACAAAGTTAGTTGAAATAGACAGTTTTTGCATGAAAACTCATTCCTGGTGGAACTTCATAGCAAAGAACAAAGTTCGTTTTGGATGGATCAATTTAGTTGAAATAGACAGTTTTTGCATGAAAACTCATTCCTGGTGGAACTTCATAGCAAAGTACAAAGTTCGTTTTGGATGGACAAAGTTAGTTGAAATAGACAGTTTTTGCATGAAAACTCATTCCTGGTGGAACTTCATAGCAAAGAACAAAGTTCGTTTTGGATGGATCAATTTAGTTGAAATAGACAGTTTTTGCATGAAAACTCATTCCTGGTGGAACTTCATAGCAAAGTACAAAGTTCGTTTTGGATGGACAAAGTTAGTTGAAATAGACAGTTTTTGCATGAAAACTCATTCCTGGTGGAACTTCATAGCAAAGAACAAAGTTCGTTTTGGATGGATCAATTTAGTTGAAATAGACAGTTTTTGCATGAAAACTCATTCCTGGTGGAACTTCATAGCAAAGTACAAAGTTCGTTTTGGATGGACAAAGTTAGTTGAAATAGACAGTTCTTGCATGAAAACTCATTCCTGGTAGAACTTCATAGCAAAGTACAAAGTTCGTATCGGATGCACCAATTTAGTTGAAATAGACAGTTTTTGCATGAAAACTCATTCCTGGTGGAACTTCATAGCAAAGTACAAAGTTCGTTTTGGATGGACAAAGTTAGTTGAAATAGACAGTTTTTGCATGAAAACTCATTCCTGGTGGAACTTCATAGCAAAGTACAAAGTTCGTTTTGGATGGACAAAGTTAGTTGAAATAGACAGTTCTTGCATGAAAACTCATTCCTGGTAGAACTTCATAGCAAAGAACAAAGTTCGTTTTGGATGGATCAATTTAGTTGAAATAGACAGTTTTTGCATGAAAACTCATTCCTGGTGGAACTTCATAGCAAAGTACAAAGTTCGTTTTGGATGGATCAATTAAGTTGAAATAGACAGTTTTTGTATGAAAACTCATTCCTGGTGGAACTTCATAGCAAAGTACAAAGTTCGAATCAGATGGACAAAGTTAGTTGAAATAGACAGTTTTTGCATGAAAACTCATTCCTGGTGGAACTTCATAGCAAAGTACAAAGTTCGTTTTGGATGGACAAAGTTAGTTGAAATAGACAGTTTTTGCATGAAAACTCATTCCTGGTGGAACTTCATAGCAAAGTACAAAGTTCGTTTTGGATGGATCAATTTAGTTGAAATAGACAGTTTTTGCATGAAAACTCATTCCTGGTGGAACTTCATAGCAAAGTACAAAGTTCGTTTTGGATGGATCAATTTAGTTGAAATAGACAGTTTTTGCATGAAAACTCATTCCTGGTGGAACTTCATAGCAAAGTACAAAGTTCGTTTTGGATGGACAAAGTTAGTTGAAATAGACAGTTTTTGCATGAAAACTCATTCCTGGTGGAACTTCATAGCAAAGTACAAAGTTCGTTTTGGATGGACAAAGTTAGTTGAAATAGACAGTTTTTGCATGAAAACTCATTCCTGGTGGAACTTCATAGCAAAGTACAAAGTTTGTTTTGGATGGACGAATTAAGTTGAAATAGACAGTTTTTGTATGAAAACTCATTCCTGGTGGAACTTCATAGCAAAGTACAAAGTTCGTTTTGGATGGACAAAGTTAGTTGAAATAGACAGTTTCTGCATGAAAACTCATTCCTGGTGGAACTTCATAGCAAAGTAAAAAGTTCGTTTTGGATGGATCAATTTAGTTGAAATAGACAGTTTTTGCATGAAAACTCATTCCTGGTGGAACTTCATAGCAAAGTACAAAGTTCGTTTTGGATGGACGAATTAAGTTGAAATAGACAGTTTTTGTATGAAAACTCATTCCTGGTGGAACTTCATAGCAAAGTACAAAGTTCGAATCAGATGGACGAATTAAGTTGAAATAGACAGTTTTTGCATGAAAACTCATTCCTGGTGGAACTTCATAGCAAAGTACAAAGTTCGTTTTGGATGGACAAAGTTAGTTGAAATAGACAGTTTTTGCATGAAAACTCATTCCTGTTGGAACTTCATAGCAAAGTACAAAGCTCGTTTTGGATGGATCAATTTAGTTGAAATAGACAGTTTTTGCATGAAAACTCATTCCTGGTGGAACTTCATAGCAAAGTACAAAGTTCGTTTTGGATGGATCAATTTAGTTGAAATAGACAGTTTTTGCATGAAAACTCATTCCTGGTGGAACTTCATAGCAAAGTACAAAGCTCGTTTTGGATGGATCAATTTAGTTGAAATAGACAGTTTTTGCATGAAAACTCATTCCTGGTGGAACTTCATAGCAAAGTACAAAGTTCGTTTTGGATGGACAAAGTTAGTTGAAATAGACAGTTTTTGCATGAAAACTCATTCCTGGTGGAACTTCATAGCAAAGTACAAAGCTCGTTTTGGATGGATCAATTTAGTTGAAATAGACAGTTTTTGCATGAAAACTCATTCCTGGTGGAACTTCATAGCAAAGTACAAAGTTCGTTTTGGATGGATCAATTTAGTTGAAATAGACAGTTTTTGCATGAAAACTCATTCCTGGTGGAACTTCATAGCAAAGTACAAAGTTCGTTTTGGATGGATCAATTTAGTTGAAATAGACAGTTTTTGCATGAAAACTCATTCCTGGTGGAACTTCATAGCAAAGTACAAAGTTCGTTTTGGATGGACAAAGTTAGTTGAAATAGACAGTTTTTGCATAAAAACTCATTCCTGGTGGAACTTCATAGCAAAGTACAAAGTTCGTTTTGGATGGACAAAGTTAGTTGAAATAGACAGTTTTTGCATAAAAACTTATTCCTGGTGGAACTTCATAGCAAAGTACAAAGTTCGTTTTGGATGGATCAATTTAGTTGAAATAGACAGTTTTTGCATGAAAACTCATTCCTGGTGGAACTTCATAGCAAAGTACAAAGTTCGTTTTGGTTGGATCAATTTAGTTGAAATAGACAGTTTTTGCATGAAAACTCATTCCTGGTGGAACTTCATAGCAAAGTACAAAGTTCGTTTTGGATGGACAAAGTTAGTTGAAATAGACAGTTTTTGCATAAAAACTCATTCCTGGTGGAACTTCATAGCAAAGTACAAAGTTCGTTTTGGATGGATCAATTTAGTTGAAATAGACAGTTTTTGCATGAAAACTCATTCCTGGTGGAACTTCATAGCAAAGTACAAAGTTCGTTTTGGATGGATCAATTTAGTTGAAATAGACAGTTTTTGCATGAAAACTCATTCCTGGTGGAACTTCATAGCAAAGTACAAAGTTCGTTTTGGATGGACAAAGTTAGTTGAAATAGACAGTTTTTGCATAAAAACTCATTCCTGGTGGAACTTCATAGCAAAGTACAAAGTTCGTTTTGGATGGACAAAGTTAGTTGAAATAGACAGTTTTTGCATGAAAACTCATTCCTGGTGGAACTTCATAGCAAAGTACAAAGTTCGTTTTGGATGGATCAATTTAGTTGAAATAGACAGTTTTTGCATGAAAACTCATTCCTGGTGGAACTTCATAGCAAAGTACAAAGTTCGTTTTGGATGGATCAATTTAGTTGAAATAGACAGTTTTTGCATAAAAACTCATTCCTAGTGGAACTTCATAGCAAAGTACAAAGTTCGTTTTGGATGGATCAATTTAGTTGAAATAGACAGTTTTTGCATGAAAACTCATTCCTGGTGGAACTTCATAGCAAAGTACAAAGTTCGTTTTGGATGGACAAAGTTAGTTGAAATAGACAGTTTTTGTATGAAAACTCATTCCTGGTGGAACTTCATAGCAAAGTACAAAGTTCGAATCAGATGGACGAATTAAGTTGAAATAGACAGTTTTTGCATGAAAACTCATTCCTGGTGGAACTTCATAGCAAAGTACGAAGTTCGTTTTGGATGGATCAATTTAGTTGAAATAGACAGTTTTTGCATGAAAACTCATTCCTGGTGGAACTTCATAGCAAAGTACAAAGTTCGTTTTGGATGGATCAATTTAGTTTAAATAGACAGTTTTTGCATGAAAACTCATTCCTGGTGGAACTTCATAGCAAAGTACAAAGTTCGTTTTGGATGGACAAAGTTAGTTGAAATAGACAGTTTTTGCATGAAAACTCATTCCTGGTGGAACTTCATAGCAAAGTACAAAGTTTGTTTTGGATGGACGAATTAAGTTGAAATAGACAGTTTTTGTATGAAAACTCATTCCTGGTGGAACTTCATAGCAAAGTACAAAGTTCGTTTTGGATGGACAAAGTTAGTTGAAATAGACAGTTTTTGCATGAAAACTCATTCCTGGTGGAACTTCATAGCAAAGTAAAAAGTTCGTTTTGGATGGATCAATTTAGTTGAAATAGACAGTTTTTGCATGAAAACTTATTCCTGGTGGAACTTCATAGCAAAGTACAAAGTTCGTTTTGGATGGACAAAGTTAGTTGAAATAGACAGTTCTTGCATGAAAACTCATTCCTGGTGGAACTTCATAGCAAAGTACAAAGTTCGTTTTGGATGGACGAATTAAGTTGAAATAGACAGTTTTTGTATGAAAACTCATTCCTGGTGGAACTTCATAGCAAAGTACAAAGTTTGTTTTGGATGGACGAATTAAGTTGAAATAGACAGTTTTTGTATGAAAACTCATTCCTGGTGGAACTTCATAGCAAAGTACAAAGTTCGTTTTGGATGGACAAAGTTAGTTGAAATAGACAGTTCTTGCATGAAAACTCATTCCTGGTGGAACTTCATAGCAAAGTAAAAAGTTCGTTTTGGATGGATCAATTTAGTTGAAATAGACAGTTTTTGCATGAAAACTAATTCCTGGTGGAACTTCATAGCAAAGTACAAAGTTTGTTTTGGATGGACGAATTAAGTTGAAATAGACAGTTTTTGTATGAAAACTCATTCCTGGTGGAACTTCATAGCAAAGTACAAAGTTCGTTTTGGATGGACAAAGTTAGTTGAAATAGACAGTTTTTGCATGAAAACTCATTCCTGGTGGAACTTCATAGCAAAGTAAAAAGTTCGTTTTGGATGGATCAATTTAGTTGAAATAGACAGTTTTTGCATGAAAACTCATTCCTGGTGGAACTTCATAGCAAAGTACAAAGTTCGTTTTGGATGGACGAATTAAGTTGAAATAGACAGTTTTTGTATGAAAACTCATTCCTGGTGGAACTTCATAGCAAAGTACAAAGTTCGAATCAGATGGACGAATTAAGTTGAAATAGACAGTTTTTGCATGAAAACTCATTCCTGGTGGAACTTCATAGCAAAGTACAAAGTTCGTTTTGGATGGACAAAGTTAGTTGAAATAGACAGTTTTTGCATGAAAACTCATTCCTGTTGGAACTTCATAGCAAAGTACAAAGCTCGTTTTGGATGGATCAATTTAGTTGAAATAGACAGTTTTTGCATGAAAACTCATTCCTGGTGGAACTTCATAGCAAAGTACAAAGTTCGTTTTGGATGGACAAAGTTAGTTGAAATAGACAGTTTTTGCATGAAAACTCATTCCTGGTGGAACTTCATAGCAAAGTACAAAGCTCGTTTTGGATGGATCAATTTAGTTGAAATAGACAGTTTTTGCATGAAAACTCATTCCTGGTGGAACTTCATAGCAAAGTACAAAGTTCGTTTTGGATGGATCAATTTAGTTGAAATAGACAGTTTTTGCATGAAAACTCATTCCTGGTGGAACTTCATAGCAAAGTACAAAGTTCGTTTTGGATGGATCAATTTAGTTGAAATAGACAGTTTTTGCATGAAAACTCATTCCTGGTGGAACTTCATAGCAAAGTACAAAGTTCGTTTTGGATGGACAAAGTTAGTTGAAATAGACAGTTTTTGCATAAAAACTCATTCCTGGTGGAACTTCATAGCAAAGTACAAAGTTCGTTTTGGATGGATCAATTTAGTTGAAATAGACAGTTTTTGCATGAAAACTCATTCCTGGTGGAACTTCATAGCAAAGTACAAAGTTCGTTTTGGATGGACAAAGTTAGTTGAAATAGACAGTTTTTGCATAAAAACTCATTCCTGGTGGAACTTCATAGCAAAGTACAAAGTTCGTTTTGGATGGACAAAGTTAGTTGAAATAGACAGTTTTTGCATAAAAACTCATTCCTGGTGGAACTTCATAGCAAAGTACAAAGTTCGTTTTGGATGGATCAATTTAGTTGAAATAGACAGTTTTTGCATGAAAACTCATTCCTGGTGGAACTTCATAGCAAAGTACAAAGTTCGTTTTGGATGGATCAATTTAGTTGAAATAGACAGTTTTTGCATGAAAACTCATTCCTGGTGGAACTTCATAGCAAAGTACAAAGTTCGTTTTGGATGGATCAATTTAGTTGAAATAGACAGTTTTTGCATGAAAACTCATTCCTGGTGGAACTTCATAGCAAAGTACAAAGTTCGTTTTGGATGGACAAAGTTAGTTGAAATAGACAGTTTTTGCATAAAAACTCATTCCTGGTGGAACTTCATAGCAAAGTACAAAGTTCGTTTTGGATGGATCAATTTAGTTGAAATAGACAGTTTTTGCATGAAAACTCATTCCTGGTGGAACTTCATAGCAAAGTACAAAGTTCGTTTTGGATGGACAAAGTTAGTTGAAATAGACAGTTTTTGCATAAAAACTCATTCCTGGTGGAACTTCATAGCAAAGTACAAAGTTCGTTTTGGATGGACAAAGTTAGTTGAAATAGACAGTTTTTGCATAAAAACTCATTCCTGGTGGAACTTCATAGCAAAGTACAAAGTTCGTTTTGGATGGATCAATTTAGTTGAAATAGACAGTTTTTGCATGAAAACTCATTCCTGGTGGAACTTCATAGCAAAGTACAAAGTTCGTTTTGGATGGATCAATTTAGTTGAAATAGACAGTTTTTGCATGAAAACTCATTCCTGGTGGAACTTCATAGCAAAGTACAAAGTTCGTTTTGGATGGATCAATTTAGTTGAAATAGACAGTTTTTGCATAAAAACTCATTCCTGGTGGAACTTCATAGCAAAGTACAAAGTTCGTTTTGGATGGACAAAGTTAGTTGAAATAGACAGTTTTTGCATGAAAACTCATTCCTGGTGGAACTTCATAGCAAAGTACAAAGTTCGTTTTGGATGGACAAAGTTAGTTGAAATAGACAGTTTTTGCATAAAAACTCATTCCTGGTGGAACTTCATAGCAAAGTACAAAGTTCGTTTTGGATGGACAAAGTTAGTTGAAATAGACAGTTTTTGCATAAAAACTCATTCCTGGTGGAACTTCATAGCAAAGTACAAAGTTCGTTTTGGATGGACAAAGTTAGTTGAAATAGACAGTTTTTGCATGAAAACTCATTCCTGGTGGAACTTCATAGCAAAGTACAAAGCTCGTTTTGGATGGATCAATTTAGTTGAAATAGACAGTTTTTGCATGAAAACTCATTCCTGGTGGAACTTCATAGCAAAGTACAAAGTTCGTTTTGGATGGATCAATTTAGTTGAAATAGACAGTTTTTGCATGAAAACTCATTCCTGGTGGAACTTCATAGCAAAGTACAAAGTTCGTTTTGGATGGATCAATTTAGTTGAAATAGACAGTTTTTGCATGAAAACTCATTCCTGGTGGAACTTCATAGCAAAGTACAAAGTTCGTTTTGGATGGACAAAGTTAGTTGAAATAGACAGTTTTTGCATAAAAACTCATTCCTGGTGGAACTTCATAGCAAAGTACAAAGTTCGTTTTGGATGGACAAAGTTAGTTGAAATAGACAGTTTTTGCATAAAAACTCATTCCTGGTGGAACTTCATAGCAAAGTACAAAGTTCGTTTTGGATGGACAAAGTTAGTTGAAATAGACAGTTTTTGCATAAAAACTCATTCCTGGTGGAACTTCATAGCAAAGTACAAAGTTCGTTTTGGATGGACAAAGTTAGTTGAAATAGACAGTTTTTGCATAAAAACTCATTCCTGGTGGAACTTCATAGCAAAGTACAAAGTTCGTTTTGGATGGACAAAGTTAGTTGAAATAGACAGTTTTTGCATGAAAACTCATTCCTGGTGGAACTTCATAGCAAAGTACAAAGCTCGTTTTGGATGGATCAATTTAGTTGAAATAGACAGTTTTTGCATGAAAACTCATTCCTGGTGGAACTTCATAGCAAAGTACAAAGTTCGTTTTGGATGGACAAAGTTAGTTGAAATAGACAGTTTTTGCATAAAAACTCATTCCTGGTGGAACTTCATAGCAAAGTACAAAGTTCGTTTTGGATGGATCAATTTAGTTGAAATAGACAGTTTTTGCATGAAAACTCATTCCTGGTGGAACTTCATAGCAAAGTACAAAGTTCGTTTTGGTTGGATCAATTTAGTTGAAATAGACAGTTTTTGCATGAAAACTCATTCCTGGTGGAACTTCATAGCAAAGTACAAAGTTCGTTTTGGATGGACAAAGTTAGTTGAAATAGACAGTTTTTGCATAAAAACTCATTCCTGGTGGAACTTCATAGCAAAGTACAAAGTTCGTTTTGGATGGATCAATTTAGTTGAAATAGACAGTTTTTGCATGAAAACTCATTCCTGGTGGAACTTCATAGCAAAGTACAAAGTTCGTTTTGGATGGATCAATTTAGTTGAAATAGACAGTTTTTGCATGAAAACTCATTCCTGGTGGAACTTCATAGCAAAGTACAAAGTTCGTTTTGGATGGATCAATTTAGTTGAAATAGACAGTTTTTGCATAAAAACTCATTCCTAGTGGAACTTCATAGCAAAGTACAAAGTTCGTTTTGGATGGATCAATTTAGTTGAAATAGACAGTTTTTGCATGAAAACTCATTCCTGGTGGAACTTCATAGCAAAGTACAAAGCTCGTTTTGGATGGATCAATTTAGTTGAAATAGACAGTTTTTGCATGAAAACTCATTCCTGGTGGAACTTCATAGCAAAGTACAAAGTTCGTTTTGGATGGACAAAGTTAGTTGAAATAGACAGTTTTTGCATAAAAACTCATTCCTGGTGGAACTTCATAGCAAAGTACAAAGTTCGTTTTGGATGGACAAAGTTAGTTGAAATAGACAGTTTTTGTATGAAAACTCATTCCTGGTGGAACTTCATAGCAAAGTACAAAGTTCGAATCAGATGGACGAATTAAGTTGAAATAGACAGTTTTTGCATGAAAACTCATTCCTGGTGGAACTTCATAGCAAAGTACGAAGTTCGTTTTGGATGGATCAATTTAGTTGAAATAGACAGTTTTTGCATGAAAACTCATTCCTGGTGGAACTTCATAGCAAAGTACAAAGTTCGTTTTGGATGGACAAAGTTAGTTGAAATAGACAGTTTTTGCATGAAAACTCATTCCTGGTGGAACTTCATAGCAAAGTACAAAGTTCGTTTTGGATGGACAAAGTTAGTTGAAATAGACAGTTTTTGCATAAAAACTCATTCCTGGTGGAACTTCATAGCAAAGTACAAAGTTCGTTTTGGATGGATCAATTTAGTTGAAATAGACAGTTTTTGCATGAAAACTCATTCCTGGTGGAACTTCATAGCAAAGTACAAAGTTCGTTTTGGATGGACAAAGTTAGTTGAAATAGACAGTTTTTGCATAAAAACTCATTCCTGGTGGAACTTCATAGCAAAGTACAAAGTTCGTTTTGGATGGATCAATTTAGTTGAAATAGACAGTTTTTGCATGAAAACTCATTCCTGGTGGAACTTCATAGCAAAGTACAACGTTCGTTTTGGATGGATCAATTTAGTTGAAATAGACAGTTTTTGCATGAAAACTCATTCCTGGTGGAACTTCATAGCAAAGTACAAAGTTCGTTTTGGATGGACAAAGTTAGTTGAAATAGACAGTTTTTGCATGAAAACTCATTCCTGGTGGAACTTCATAGCAAAGTACAAAGTTCGTTTTGGATGGACGAATTAAGTTGAAATAGACAGTTTTTGTATGAAAACTCATTCCTGGTGGAACTTCATAGCAAAGTACAAAGTTCGTTTTGGATGGACAAAGTTAGTTGAAATAGACAGTTTTTGCATGAAAACTCATTCCTGGTGGAACTTCATAGCAGAGTACAAAGTTCGTTTTGGATGGACAAAGTTAGTTGAAATAGACAGTTTTTGTATGAAAACTCATTCCTGGTGGAACTTCATAGCAAAGTACAAAGTTCGTTTTGGATGGACAAAGTTAGTTGAAATAGACAGTTTTTGCTTTAAAACTCATTCCTGGTGGAACTTCATAGCAAAGTACAAAGCTCGTTTTGGATGGATCAATTTAGTTGAAATAGACAGTTTTTGTATGAAAACTCATTCCTGGTGGAACTTCATAGCAAAGTACAAAGTTCGAATCAGATGGACGAATTAAGTTGAAATAGACAGTTTTTGCATGAAAACTCATTCCTGGTGGAACTTCATAGCAAAGTACAAAGTTCGTTTTGGATGGACAAAGTTAGTTGAAATAGACAGTTTTTGCATAAAAACTCATTCCTGGTGGAACTTCATAGCAAAGTACAAAGCTCGTTTTGGATGGATCAATTTAGTTGAAATAGACAGTTTTTGCATGAAAACTCATTCCTGGTGGAACTTCATAGCAAAGTACAAAGTTCGTTTTGGATGGACGAATTAAGTTGAAATAGACAGTTTTTGTATGAAAACTCATTCCTGGTGGAACTTCATAGCAAAGTACAAAGTTCGAATCAGATGGACGAATTAAGTTGAAATAGACAGTTTTTGCATGAAAACTCATTCCTGGTAGAACTTCATAGCAAAGTACAAAGTTCGTTTTAGATGGACAAAGTTAGTTGAAAAAGACAGTTTTTGCATGAAAACTCATTCCTGGTGGAACTTCATAGCAAAGTACAAAGTTCGTTTTGGATGGATCAATTTAGTTGAAATAGACAGTTTTTGCATGAAAACTCATTCCTGGTGGAACTTCATAGCAAAGTACAAAGTTCGTTTTGGATGGATCAATTTAGTTGAAATAGACAGTTTTTGCATGAAAACTCATTCCTGGTGGAACTTCATAGCAAAGTACAAAGTTCGTTTTGGATGGACGAATTAAGTTGAAATAGACAGTTTTTGTATGAAAACTCATTCCTGGTGGAACTTCATAGCAAAGTACAAAGTTCGAATCAGATGGACGAATTAAGTTGAAATAGACAGTTTTTGCATGAAAACTCATTCCTGGTGGAACTTCATAGCAAAGTACAAAGTTCGTTTTGGATGGATCAATTTAGTTGAAATAGACAGTTTTTGCATGAAAACTCATTCCTGGTGGAACTTCATAGCAAAGTACAAAGTTCGTTTTGGATGGACAAAGTTAGTTGAAATAGACAGTTTTTGCATAAAAACTCATTCCTGGTGGAACTTCATAGCAAAGTACAAAGTTCGTTTTGGATGGACAAAGTTAGTTGAAATAGACAGTTTTTGCATAAAAACTCATTCCTGGTGGAACTTCATAGCAAAGTACAAAGTTCGTTTTGGATGGACAAAGTTAGTTGAAATAGACAGTTTTTGCATAAAAACTCATTCCTGGTGGAACTTCATAGCAAAGTACAAAGTTCGTTTTGGATGGACGAATTAAGTTGAAATAGACAGTTTTTGTATGAAAACTCATTCCTGGTGGAACTTCATAGCAAAGTACAAAGTTCGAATCAGATGGACGAATTAAGTTGAAATAGACAGTTTTTGCATGAAAACTCATTCCTGGTAGAACTTCATAGCAAAGTACAAAGTTCGTTTTAGATGGACAAAGTTAGTTGAAATAGACAGTTTTTGCATGAAAACTCATTCCTGGTGGAACTTCATAGCAAAGTACAAAGTTCGTTTTGGATGGATCAATTTAGTTGAAATAGACAGTTTTTGCATGAAAACTCATTCCTGGTGGAACTTCATAGCAAAGTACAAAGTTCGTTTTGGATGGACAAAGTTAGTTGAAATAGACAGTTTTTGCATAAAAACTCATTCCTGGTGGAACTTCATAGCAAAGTACAAAGTTCGTTTTGGATGGACAAAGTTAGTTGAAATAGACAGTTTTTGCATAAAAACTCATTCCTGGTGGAACTTCATAGCAAAGTACAAAGTTCGTTTTGGATGGACAAAGTTAGTTGAAATAGACAGTTTTTGCATAAAAACTCATTCCTGGTGGAACTTCATAGCAAAGTACAAAGTTCGTTTTGGATGGATCAATTTAGTTGAAATAGACAGTTTTTGCATGAAAACTCATTCCTGGTGGAACTTCATAGCAAAGTACAAAGTTCGTTTTGGATGGATCAATTTAGTTGAAATAGACAGTTTTTGCATGAAAACTCATTCCTGGTGGAACTTCATAGCAAAGTACAAAGTTCGTTTTGGATGGATCAATTTAGTTGAAATAGACAGTTTTTGCATGAAAACTCATTCCTGGTGGAACTTCATAGCAAAGTACAAAGTTCGTTTTGGATGGACAAAGTTAGTTGAAATAGACAGTTTTTGCATGAAAACTCATTCCTTGTGGAACTTCATAGCAAAGTACAAAGTTCGTTTTGGATGGACAAAGTTAGTTGAAATAGACAGTTTTTGCATGAAAACTCATTCCTTGTGGAACTTCATAGCAAAGTACAAAGTTCGTTTTGGATGGACAAAGTTAGTTGAGATAGACAGTTTTTGCATAAAAACTCATTCCTGGTGGAACTTCATAGCAAAGTACAAAGTTCGTTTTGGATGGACAAAGTTAGTTGAAAAAGACAGTTTTTGCATAAAAACTCATTCCTGGTGGAACTTCATAGCAAAGTACAAAGTTCGGTTTGGATGGATCAATTTAGTTGAAATAGACAGTTTTTGCATGAAAACTCATTCCTGGTGGAACTTCATAGCAAAGTACAAAGTTCGTTTTGGATGGACGAATTAAGTTGAAATAGACAGTTTTTGTATGAAAACTCATTCCTGGTGGAACTTCATAGCAAAGTACAAAGTTCGTTTTGGATGGACAAAGTTAGTTGAAATAGACAGTTTTTGCATGAAAACTCATTCCTGGTGGAACTTCATAGCAAAGTACAAAGTTCGTTTTGGATGGATCAATTTAGTTGAAATAGACAGTTTTTGCATGAAAACTCATTCCTGGTGGAACTTCATAGCAAAGTACAAAGTTCGAATCAGATGGACAAAGTTAGTTGAAATAGACAGTTTTTGCATAAAAACTCATTCCTGGTGGAACTTCATAGCAAAGTACAAAGTTCGTTTTGGATGGACAAAGTTAGTTGAAATAGACAGTTTTTGCATGAAAACTCATTCCTGGTGGAACTTCATAGCAAAGTACAAAGTTCGTTTTGGATGGACAAAGTTAGTTGAAAAAGACAGTTTTTGCATAAAAACTCATTCCTGGTGGAACTTCATAGCAAAGTACAAAGTTCGGTTTGGATGGATCAATTTAGTTGAAATAGACAGTTTTTGCATGAAAACTCATTCCTGGTGGAACTTCATAGCAAAGTACAAAGTTCGTTTTGGATGGACGAATTAAGTTGAAATAGACAGTTTTTGTATGAAAACTCATTCCTGGTGGAACTTCATAGCAAAGTACAAAGTTCGTTTTGGATGGACAAAGTTAGTTGAAATAGACAGTTTTTGCATGAAAACTCATTCCTGGTGGAACTTCATAGCAAAGTACAAAGTTCGTTTTGGATGGATCAATTTAGTTGAAATAGACAGTTTTTGCATGAAAACTCATTCCTGGTGGAACTTCATAGCAAAGTAAAAAGTTCGTTTTGGATGGATCAATTTAGTTGAAATAGACAGTTTTTGCATGAAAACTCATTCCTGGTGGAACTTCATAGCAAAGTACAAAGTTCGTTTTGGATGGACAAAGTTAGTTGAAATAGACAGTTTTTGCATGAAAACTCATTCCTGGTGGAACTTCATAGCAAAGTACAAAGTTCGTTTTGGATGGACGAATTAAGTTGAAATAGACAGTTTTTGTATGAAAACTTATTCCTGGTGGAACTTCATAGCAAAGTACAAAGTTCGAATCAGATGGACGAATTAAGTTGAAATAGACAGTTTTTGCATGAAAACTCATTCCTGGTGGAACTTCATAGCAAAGTACAAAGTTCGTTTTGGATGGACAAAGTTAGTTGAAATAGACAGTTTTTGCATGAAAACTCATTCCTGGTGGAACTTCATAGCAAAGTACAAAGCTCGTTTTGGATGGATCAATTTAGTTGAAATAGACAGTTTTTGCATGAAAACTCATTCCTGGTGGAACTTCATAGCAAAGTACAAAGTTCGTTTTGGATGGATCAATTTAGTTGAAATAGACAGTTTTTGCATGAAAACTCATTCCTGGTGGAACTTCATAGCAAAGTACAAAGTTCGTTTTGGATGGATCAATTTAGTTGAAATAGACAGTTTTTGCATGAAAACTCATTCCTGGTGGAACTTCATAGCAAAGTACAAAGTTCGTTTTGGATGGATCAATTTAGTTGAAATAGACAGTTTTTGCATGAAAACTCATTCCTGGTGGAACTTCATAGCAAAGTACAAAGTTCGTTTTGGATGGATCAATTTAGTTGAAATAGACAGTTTTTGCATAAAAACTCATTCCTGGTGGAACTTCATAGCAAAGTACAAAGTTCGTTTTGGATGGACAAAGTTAGTTGAAATAGACAGTTTTTGCATAAAAACTCATTCCTGGTGGAACTTCATAGCAAAGTAAAAAGTTCGTTTTGGATGGATCAATTTAGTTGAAATAGACAGTTTTTGCATGAAAACTCATTCCTGGTGGAACTTCATAGCAAAGTACAAAGTTCGTTTTGGATGGATCAATTTAGTTGAAATAGACAGTTTTTGCATGAAAACTCATTCCTGGTGGAACTTCATAGCAAAGTACAAAGTTCGTTTTGGATGGATCAATTTAGTTGAAATAGACAGTTTTTGCATGAAAACTCATTCCTGGTGGAACTTCATAGCAAAGTACAAAGTTCGTTTTGGATGGACGAATTAAGTTGAAATAGACAGTTTTTGTATGAAAACTCATTCCTGGTGGAACTTCATAGCAAAGTACAAAGTTCGAATCAGATGGACGAATTAAGTTGAAATAGACAGTTTTTGCATGAAAACTCATTCCTGGTGGAACTTCATAGCAAAGTACAAAGTTCGTTTTGGATGGACAAAGTTAGTTGAAATAGACAGTTTTTGCATAAAAACTCATTCCTGGTGGAACTTCATAGCAAAGTACAAAGTTCGTTTTGGATGGACAAAGTTAGTTGAAATAGACAGTTTTTGCATAAAAACTCATTCCTGGTGGAACTTCATAGCAAAGTACAAAGTTCGTTTTGGATGGATCAATTTAGTTGAAATAGACAGTTTTTGCATGAAAACTCATTCCTGGTGGAACTTCATAGCAAAGTACAAAGTTCGTTTTGGATGGACAAAGTTAGTTGAAATAGACAGTTTTTGCATAAAAACTCATTCCTGGTGGAACTTCATAGCAAAGTACAAAGTTCGTTTTGGATGGATCAATTTAGTTGAAATAGACAGTTTTTGCATGAAAACTCATTCCTGGTGGAACTTCATAGCAAAGTACAAAGTTCGTTTTGGATGGACAAAGTTAGTTGAAATAGACAGTTTTTGTATGAAAACTCATTCCTGGTGGAACTTCATAGCAAAGTACAAAGTTCGAATCAGATGGACAAAGTTAGTTGAAATAGACAGTTTTTGCATGAAAACTCATTCCTGGTGGAACTTCATAGCAAAGTACAAAGTTCGTTTTGGATGGATCAATTTAGTTGAAATAGACAGTTTTTGCATGAAAACTCATTCCTGGTGGAACTTCATAGCAAAGTACAAAGTTCGTTTTGGATGGATCAATTTAGTTGAAATAGACAGTTTTTGTATGAAAACTCATTCCTGGTGGAACTTCATAGCAAAGTACAAAGTTCGAATCAGATGGACAAAGTTAGTTGAAATAGACAGTTTTTGCATGAAAACTCATTCCTGGTGGAACTTCATAGCAAAGTACAAAGTTCGTTTTGGATGGACGAATTAAGTTGAAATAGACAGTTTTTGTATGAAAACTCATTCCTGGTGGAACTTCATAGCAAAGTACAAAGTTCGAATCAGATGGACGAATTAAGTTGAAATAGACAGTTTTTGCATGAAAACTCATTCCTGGTGGAACTTCATAGCAAAGTACAAAGTTCGTTTTGGATGGACAAAGTTAGTTGAAATAGACAGTTTTTGTATGAAAACTCATTCCTGGTGGAACTTCATAGCAAAGTACAAAGTTCGTTTTGGATGGATCAATTTAGTTGAAATAGACAGTTTTTGCATGAAAACTCATTCCTGGTGGAACTTCATAGCAAAGTACAAAGTTCGTTTTGGATGGATCAATTTAGTTGAAATAGACAGTTTTTGCATGAAAACTCATTCCTGGTGGAACTTCATAGCAAAGTACAAAGTTCGAATCAGATGGACGAATTAAGTTGAAATGGACAGTTTTTGTATGAAAACTCATTCCTGGTGGAACTTCATAGCAAAGTACAAAGTTCGAATCAGATGGACGAATTAAGTTGAAATAGACAATTTTTGCATGAAAACCCATTCCTGGTAGAACTTCATAGCAAAGTACAAAGTTCGTTTTGGATGGACAAAGTTAGTTTAAATAGACAGTTTTTGCATAAAAACTCATTCCTGGTGGAACTTCATAGCAAAGTACAAAGTTCGTTTTGGATGGACGAATTAAGTTGAAATAGACAGTTTTTGCATGAAAACTCATTCCTGGTGGAACTTCATAGCAAAGTACAAAGTTCGTTTTGGATGGACAAAGTTAGTTGAAATAGACAGTTTTTGCATAAAAACTCATTCCTGGTGGAACTTCATAGCAAAGTACAAAGTTCGAATCAGATGGACGAATTAAGTTGAAATAAACAATTTTTGCATGAAAACCCATTCCGGGTAGAACTTCATAGCAAAGTACAAAGTTCGTTTTAGATGGACAAAGTTAGTTGAAATAGACAGTTTTTGTATGAAAACTCATTCCTGGTGGAACTTCATAGCAAAGTACAAAGTTCGTTTTGGATGGACGAATTAAGTTGAAATAGACAGTTTTTGCATGAAAACTCATTCCTGGTGGAACTTCATAGCAAAGTACAAAGTTCGTTTTGGATGGACAAAGTTAGATGAAATAGACAGTTTTTGCATGAAAACTCATTCCTGGTGGAACTTCATAGCAAAGTACAAAGTTCGTTTTGGATGGATCAATTTAGTTGAAATAGACAGTTTTTGCATGAAAACTCATTCCTGGTGGAACTTCATAGCAAAGTACAAAGTTCGTTTTGGATGGACAAAGTTAGTTGAAATAGACAGTTTTTGCATGAAAACTCATTCCTGGTGGAACTTCATAGCAAAGTACAAAGTTCGTTTTGGATGGATCAATTTAGTTGAAATAGACAGTTTTTGTATGAAAACTCATTCCTGGTGGAACTTCATAGCAAAGTACAAAGTTCGTTTTGGATGGACGAATTAAGTTGAAATAGACAGTTTTTGTATGAAAACTCATTCCTGGTGGAACTTCATAGCAAAGTACAAAGTTCGTTTTGGATGGATCAATTTAGTTGAAATAGACAGTTTTTGCATGAAAACTCATTCCTGGTGGAACTTCATAGCAAAGTACAAAGTTCGAATCAGATGGACGAATTAAGTTGAAATAGACAGTTTTTGCATGAAAACTCATTCCTGGTGGAACTTCATAGCAAAGTACAAAGTTCGTTTTGGATGGACGAATTCAGTTGAAATAGACAGTTTTTGTATGAAAACTCATTCCTGGTGGAACTTCATAGCAAAGTACAAAGTTCGAATCAGATGGACGAATTAAGTTGAAATAGACAGTTTTTGCATGAAAACTCATTCCTGGTGGAACTTCATAGCAAAGTACAAAGTTCGTTTTGGATGGACAAAGTTAGTTGAAATAGACAGTTTTTGCATGAAAACTCATTCCAGGTGGAACTTCATAGCAAAGTACAAAGTTCGTTTTGGATGGACAAAGTTAGTTGAAATAGACAGTTTTTGCATAAAAACTCATTCCTGGTGGAACTTCATAGCAAAGTAAAAAGTTCGTTTTGGATGGATCAATTTAGTTGAAATAGACAGTTTTTGCATGAAAACTCATTCCTGGTGGAACTTCATAGCAAAGTACAAAGTTCGTTTTGGATGGATCAATTTAGTTGAAATAGACAGTTTTTGCATGAAAACTCATTCCTGGTGGAACTTCATAGCAAAGTACAAAGTTCGTTTTGGATGGATCAATTTAGTTGAAATAGACAGTTTTTGCATGAAAACTCATTCCTGGTGGAACTTCATAGCAAAGTACAAAGTTCGTTTTGGATGGACGAATTAAGTTGAAATAGACAGTTTTTGTATGAAAAATTCATTCCTGGTGGAACTTCATAGCAAAGTACAAAGTTCGAATCAGATGGACGAATTAAGTTGAAATAGACAGTTTTTGCATGAAAACTCATTCCTGGTGGAACTTCATAGCAACGTACAAAGTTCGTTTTGGATGGACAAAGTTAGTTGAAATAGACAGTTTTTGCATAAAAACTCATTCCTGGTGGAACTTCATAGCAAAGTACAAAGTTCGTTTTGGATGGATCAATTTAGTTGAAATAGACAGTTTTTGCATGAAAACTCATTCCTGGTGGAACTTCATAGCAAAGTACAAAGTTCGTTTTGGATGGACAAAGTTAGTTGAAATAGACAGTTTTTGCATGAAAACTCATTCCTGGTGGAACTTCATAGCAAAGTACAAAGTTCGTTTTGGATGGACGAATTAAGTTGAAATAGACAGTTTTTGTATGAAAACTCATTCCTGGTGGAACTTCATAGCAAAGTACAAAGTTCGAATCAGATGGACGAATTAAGTTGAAATAGACAGTTTTTGCATGAAAACTCATTCCTGGTGGAACTTCATAGCAAAGTACAAAGTTCGTTTTGGATGGACAAAGTTAGTTGAAATAGACAGTTTTTGTATGAAAACTCATTCCTGGTGGAACTTCATAGCAAAGTACAAAGTTCGTTTTGGATGGATCAATTTAGTTGAAATAGACAGTTTTTGCATGAAAACTCATTCCTGGTGGAACTTCATAGCAAAGTACAAAGTTCGTTTTGGATGGATCAATTTAGTTGAAATAGACAGTTTTTGCATGAAAACTCATTCCTGGTGGAACTTCATAGCAAAGTACAAAGTTCGAATCAGATGGACGAATTAAGTTGAAATGGACAGTTTTTGTATGAAAACTCATTCCTGGTGGAACTTCATAGCAAAGTACAAAGTTCGAATCAGATGGACGAATTAAGTTGAAATAGACAATTTTTGCATGAAAACCCATTCCTGGTAGAACTTCATAGCAAAGTACAAAGTTCGTTTTGGATGGACAAAGTTAGTTTAAATAGACAGTTTTTGCATGAAAACTCATTCCTGGTGGAACTTCATAGCAAAGTACAAAGTTCGTTTTGGATGGACGAATTAAGTTGAAATAGACAGTTTTTGCATGAAAACTCATTCCTGGTGGAACTTCATAGCAAAGTACAAAGTTCGTTTTGGATGGACAAAGTTAGTTGAAATAGACAGTTTTTGCATAAAAACTCATTCCTGGTGGAACTTCATAGCAAAGTACAAAGTTCGAATCAGATGGACGAATTAAGTTGAAATAAACAATTTTTGCATGAAAACCCATTCCTGGTAGAACTTCATAGCAAAGTACAAAGTTCGTTTTAGATGGACAAAGTTAGTTGAAATAGACAGTTTTTGTATGAAAACTCATTCCTGGTGGAACTTCATAGCAAAGTACAAAGTTCGTTTTGGATGGACGAATTAAGTTGAAATAGACAGTTTTTGCATGAAAACTCATTCCTGGTGGAACTTCATAGCAAAGTACAAAGTTCGTTTTGGATGGACAAAGTTAGATGAAATAGACAGTTTTTGCATGAAAACTCATTCCTGGTGGAACTTCATAGCAAAGTACAAAGTTCGTTTTGGATGGATCAATTTAGTTGAAATAGACAGTTTTTGCATGAAAACTCATTCCTGGTGGAACTTCATAGCAAAGTACAAAGTTCGTTTTGGATGGACAAAGTTAGTTGAAATAGACAGTTTTTGCATGAAAACTCATTCCTGGTGGAACTTCATAGCAAAGTACAAAGTTCGTTTTGGATGGATCAATTTAGTTGAAATAGACAGTTTTTGTATGAAAACTCATTCCTGGTGGAACTTCATAGCAAAGTACAAAGTTCGTTTTGGATGGACGAATTAAGTTGAAATAGACAGTTTTTGTATGAAAACTCATTCCTGGTGGAACTTCATAGCAAAGTACAAAGTTCGTTTTGGATGGATCAATTTAGTTGAAATAGACAGTTTTTGCATGAAAACTCATTCCTGGTGGAACTTCATAGCAAAGTACAAAGTTCGAATCAGATGGACGAATTAAGTTGAAATAGACAGTTTTTGCATGAAAACTCATTCCTGGTGGAACTTCATAGCAAAGTACAAAGTTCGTTTTGGATGGACGAATTAAGTTGAAATAGACAGTTTTTGTATGAAAACTCATTCCTGGTGGAACTTCATAGCAAAGTACAAAGTTCGAATCAGATGGACGAATTAAGTTGAAATAGACAGTTTTTGCATGAAAACTCATTCCTGGTGGAACTTCATAGCAAAGTACAAAGTTCGTTTTGGATGGACAAAGTTAGTTGAAATAGACAGTTTTTGCATGAAAACTCATTCCAGGTGGAACTTCATAGCAAAGTACAAAGTTCGTTTTGGATGGACAAAGTTAGTTGAAATAGACAGTTTTTGCATAAAAACTCATTCCTGGTGGAACTTCATAGCAAAGTAAAAAGTTCGTTTTGGATGGATCAATTTAGTTGAAATAGACAGTTTTTGCATGAAAACTCATTCCTGGTGGAACTTCATAGCAAAGTACAAAGTTCGTTTTGGATGGATCAATTTAGTTGAAATAGACAGTTTTTGCATGAAAACTCATTCCTGGTGGAACTTCATAGCAAAGTACAAAGTTCGTTTTGGATGGATCAATTTAGTTGAAATAGACAGTTTTTGCATGAAAACTCATTCCTGGTGGAACTTCATAGCAAAGTACAAAGTTCGTTTTGGATGGACGAATTAAGTTGAAATAGACAGTTTTTGTATGAAAAATTCATTCCTGGTGGAACTTCATAGCAAAGTACAAAGTTCGAATCAGATGGACGAATTAAGTTGAAATAGACAGTTTTTGCATGAAAACTCATTCCTGGTGGAACTTCATAGCAACGTACAAAGTTCGTTTTGGATGGACAAAGTTAGTTGAAATAGACAGTTTTTGCATAAAAACTCATTCCTGGTGGAACTTCATAGCAAAGTACAAAGTTCGTTTTGGATGGATCAATTTAGTTGAAATAGACAGTTTTTGCATGAAAACTCATTCCTGGTGGAACTTCATAGCAAAGTACAAAGTTCGTTTTGGATGGACAAAGTTAGTTGAAATAGACAGTTTTTGCATGAAAACTCATTCCTGGTGGAACTTCATAGCAAAGTACAAAGTTCGTTTTGGATGGACGAATTAAGTTGAAATAGACAGTTTTTGTATGAAAACTCATTCCTGGTGGAACTTCATAGCAAAGTACAAAGTTCGAATCAGATGGACAAAGTTAGTTGAAATAGACAGTTTTTGCATGAAAACTCATTCCTGGTGGAACTTCATAGCAAAGTACAAAGTTCGTTTTGGATGGACAAAGTTAGTTGAAATAGACAGTTTTTGCATGAAAACTCATTCCTGGTGGAACTTCATAGCAAAGTACAAAGTTCGTTTTGGATGGACAAAGTTAGTTGAAATAGACAGTTTTTGCATGAAAACTCATTCCTGGTGGAACTTCATAGCAAAGTACAAAGTTCGTTTTGGATGGACGAATTAAGTTGAAATAGACAGTTTTTGTATGAAAACTCATTCCTGGTGGAACTTCATAGCAAAGTACAAAGTTCGAATCAGATGGACGAATTAAGTTGAAATAGACAGTTTTTGCATGAAAACTCATTCCTGGTAGAACTTCATAGCAAAGTACAAAGTTCGTTTTAGATGGACAAAGTTAGTTGAAATAGACAGTTTTTGCATGAAAACTCATTCCTGGTGGAACTTCATAGCAAAGTACAAAGTTCGTTTTGGATGGACAAAGTTAGTTGAAATAGACAGTTTTTGCATAAAAACTCATTCCTGGTGGAACTTCATAGCAAAGTACAAAGTTCGAATCAGATGGACGAATTAAGTTGAAATAGACAGTTTTTGCATGAAAACTCATTCCTGGTGGAACTTCATAGCAAAGTACAAAGTTCGTTTTGGATGGATCAATTTAGTTGAAATAGACAGTTTTTGCATGAAAACTCATTCCTGGTGGAACTTCATAGCAAAGTACAAAGTTCGTTTTGGATGGATCAATTTAGTTGAAATAGACAGTTTTTGCATGAAAACTCATTCCTGGTGGAACTTCATAGCAAAGTACAAAGTTCGTATCGGATGGATCAATTTAGTTGAAATAGACAGTTTTTGCATGAAAACTCATTCCTGGTGGAACTTCATAGCAAAGTACAAAGTTCGTTTTGGATGGACAAAGTTAGTTGAAATAGACAGTTTTTGCATAAAAACTCATTCCTGGTGGAACTTCATAGCAAAGTACAAAGTTCGTTTTGGATGGATCAATTTGGTTGAAATAGACAGTTTTTGCATGAAAACTCATTCCTGGTGGAACTTCATAGCAAAGTACAAAGTTCGTTTTGGATGGATCAATTTAGTTGAAATAGACAGTTTTTGCATGAAAACTCATTCCTGGTGGAACTTCATAGCAAAGTACAAAGTTCGTTTTGGATGGATCAATTTAGTTGAAATAGACAGTTTTTGCATGAAAACTCATTCCTGGTGGAACTTCATAGCAAAGTACAAAGTTCGTTTTGGATGGATCAATTTAGTTGAAATAGACAGTTTTTGCATGAAAACTCATTCCTGGTGGAACTTCATAGCAAAGTACAAAGTTCGTATCGGATGGATCAATTTAGTTGAAATAGACAGTTCTTGCATGAAAACTCATTCCTGGTAGAACTTCATAGCAAAGTACAAAGTTCGTATCGGATGGACGAATTAAGTTGAAATAGACAGTTTTTGTATGAAAACTCATTCCTGGTGGAACTTCATAGCAAAGTACAAAGTTCGTTTTGGATGGACAAAGTTAGTTGAAATAGACAGTTTTTGCATGAAAACTCATTCCTGGTGGAACTTCATAGCAAAGTACAAAGTTCGTTTTGGATGGACGAATTAAGTTGAAATAGACAGTTTTTGTATGAAAACTCATTCCTGGTGGAACTTCATAGCAAAGTACAAAGTTCGAATCAGATGGACGAATTAAGTTGAAATAGACAGTTTTTGCATGAAAACTCATTCCTGGCAGAACTTCATAGCAAAGTACAAAGTTCGTTTTAGATGGACAAAGTTAGTTGAAATAGACAGTTTTTGCATGAAAACTCATTCCTGGTGGAACTTCATAGCAAAGTACAAAGTTCGTTTTGGATGGACAAAGTTAGTTGAAATAGACAGTTTTTGCATAAAAACTCATTCCTGGTGGAACTTCATAGCAAAGTACAAAGTTCGTTTTGGATGGATCAATTTAGTTGAAATAGACAGTTTTTGTATGAAAACTCATTCCTGGTGGAACTTCATAGCAAAGTACAAAGTTCGTTTTGGATGGACAAAATTAGTTGAAATAGACAGTTTTTGCATAAAAACTCATTCCTGGTAGAACTTCATAGCAAAGTACAAAGTTCGTTTTGGATGGACAAAATTAGTTGAAATAGACAGTTTTTGTATGAAAACTCATTCCTGGTGGAACTTCATAGCAAAGTACAAAGTTCGAATCAGATGGATGAATTAAGTTGAAATAGACAGTTTTTGCATGAAAACTCATTCCTGGTGGAACTTCATAGCAAAGTACAAAGTTCGTTTTAGATGGACAAAGTTAGTTGAAATAGACAGTTTTTGCATAAAAACTCATTCCTGGTAGAACTTCATAGCAAAGTACAAAGTTCGTTTTGGATGGACGAATTAAGTTGAAATAGACAGTTTTTGCATAAAAACTCATTCCTGGTGGAACTTCATAGCAAAGTACAAAGTTCGTTTTGGATGGACAAAATTAGTTGAAATAGACAGTTTTTGTATGAAAACTCATTCCTGGTGGAACTTCATAGCAAAGTACAAAGTTCGAATCAGATGGATGAATTAAGTTGAAATAGACAGTTTTTGCATGAAAACTCATTCCTGGTGGAACTTCATAGCAAAGTACAAAGTTCGTTTTAGATGGACAAAGTTAGTTGAAATAGACAGTTTTTGCATAAAAACTCATTCCTGGTAGAACTTCATAGCAAAGTACAAAGTTCGAATCAGATGGACGAATTAAGTTGAAATAGACAGTTTTTGCATAAAAACTCATTCCTGGTGGAACTTCATAGCAAAGTACAAAGTTCGTTTTGGATGGATCAATTTAGTTGAAATAGACAGTTTTTGCATGAAAACTCATTCCTGGTAGAACTTCATAGCAAAGTACAAAGTTCGTTTTAGATGGACAAAGTTAGTTGAAATAGACAGTTTTTGTATGAAAACTCATTCCTGGTGGAACTTCATAGCAAAGTACAAAGTTCGTTTTGGATGGACGAATTAAGTTGAAATAGACAGTTTTTGTATGAAAACTCATTCCTGGTGGAACTTCATAGCAAAGTACAAAGTTCGAATCAGATGGATGAATTAAGTTGAAATAGACAGTTTTTGCATGAAAACTCATTCCTGGTGGAACTTCATAGCAAAGTACAAAGTTCGTTTTAGATGGACAAAGTTAGTTGAAATAGACAGTTTTTGCATAAAAACTCATTCCTGGTGGAACTTCATAGCAAAGTACAAAGTTCGAATCAGATGGACAAAGTTAGTTGAAATAGACAGTTTTTGCATGAAAACTCATTCCTGGTGGAACTTCATAGCAAAGTACAAAGTTCGTTTTGGATGGACAAAGTTAGTTGAAATAGACAGTTTTTGCATGAAAACTCATTCCTGGTGGAACTTCATAGCAAAGTACAAAGTTCGTTTTGGATGGATCAATTTAGTTGAAATAGACAGTTTTTGCATGAAAACTCATTCCTGGTGGAACTTCATAGCAAAGTACAAAGTTCGTTTTGGATGGACAAAGTTAGTTGAAATAGACAGTTTTTGCATGAAAACTCATTCCTGGTGGAACTTCATAGCAAAGTACAAAGTTCGTTTTGGATGGACGAATTAAGTTGAAATAGACAGTTTTTGTATGAAAACTCATTCCTGGTGGAACTTCATAGCAAAGTACAAAGTTCGAATCAGATGGACGAATTAAGTTGAAATAGACAGTTTTTGCATGAAAACTCATTCCTGGTAGAACTTCATAGCAAAGTACAAAGTTCGTTTTAGATGGACAAAGTTAGTTGAAATAGACAGTTTTTGCATGAAAACTCATTCCTGGTGGAACTTCATAGCAAAGTACAAAGTTCGTTTTGGATGGACAAAGTTAGTTGAAATAGACAGTTTTTGCATAAAAACTCATTCCTGGTGGAACTTCATAGCAAAGTACAAAGTTCGAATCAGATGGACGAATTAAGTTGGAATAGACAGTTTTTGCATGAAAACTCATTCCTGGTAGAACTTCATAGCAAAGTACAAAGTTCGTTTTAGATGGACAAAGTTAGTTGAAATAGACAGTTTTTGCATGAAAACTCATTCCTGGTGGAACTTCATAGCAAAGTACAAAGTTCGTATCGGATGGATCAATTTAGTTGAAATAGACAGTTTTTGCATGAAAACTCATTCCTGGTGAAACTTCATAGCAAAGTACAAAGTTCGTTTTGGATGGATCAATTTAGTTGAAATAGACAGTTTTTGCATGAAAACTCATTCCTGGTGGAACTTCATAGCAAAGTACAAAGTTCGAATCAGATGGACGAATTAAGTTGAAATAGACAGTTTTTGCATGAAAACTCATTCCTGGTAGAACTTCATAGCAAAGTACAAAGTTCGTTTTGGATGGACGAATTAAGTTGAAATAGACAGTTTTTGTATGAAAACTCATTCCTGGTGGAACTTCATAGCAAAGTACAAAGTTCGAATCAGATGGACGAATTAAGTTGAAATAGACAGTTTTTGCATGAAAACTCATTCCTGGTAGAACTTCATAGCAAAGTACAAAGTTCGTTTTAGATGGACAAAGTTAGTTGAAATAGACAGTTTTTGCATGAAAACTCATTCCTGGTGGAACTTCATAGCAAAGTACAAAGTTCGTATCGGATGGATCAATTTAGTTGAAATAGACAGTTTTTGCATGAAAACTCATTCCTGGTGAAACTTCATAGCAAAGTACAAAGTTCGTTTTGGATGGATCAATTTAGTTGAAATAGACAGTTTTTGCATGAAAACTCATTCCTGGTGGAACTTCATAGCAAAGTACAAAGTTCGTATCGGATGGATCAATTTAGTTGAAATAGACAGTTTTTGCATGAAAACTCATTCCTGGTGGAACTTCATAGCAAAGTACAAAGTTCGTTTTGGATGGACAAAGTTAGTTGAAATAGACAGTTTTTGCATAAAAACTCATTCCTGGTGGAACTTCATAGCAAAGTACAAAGTTCGTTTTGGATGGATCAATTTAGTTGAAATAGACAGTTTTTGCATGAAAACTCATTCCTGGTGGAACTTCATAGCAAAGTACAAAGTTCGTTTTGGATGGATCAATTTAGTTGAAATAGACAGTTTTTGCATGAAAACTCATTCCTGGTGGAACTTCATAGCAAAGTACAAAGTTCGTTTTGGATGGATCAATTTAGTTGAAATAGACAGTTTTTGCATGAAAACTCATTCCTGGTGGAACTTCATAGCAAAGTACAAAGTTCGTATCGGATGGATCAATTTAGTTGAAATAGACAGTTCTTGCATGAAAACTCATTCCTGGTAGAACTTCATAGCAAAGTACAAAGTTCGTATCGGATGGACGAATTAAGTTGAAATAGACAGTTTTTGTATGAAAACTCATTCCTGGTGGAACTTCATAGCAAAGTACAAAGTTCGTTTTGGATGGACAAAGTTAGTTGAAATAGACAGTTTTTGCATGAAAACTCATTCCTGGTGGAACTTCATAGCAAAGTACAAAGTTCGTTTTGGATGGACGAATTAAGTTGAAATAGACAGTTTTTGTATGAAAACTCATTCCTGGTGGAACTTCATAGCAAAGTACAAAGTTCGTTTTGGATGGACAAAGTTAGTTGAAATAGACAGTTTTTGCATGAAAACTCATTCCTGGTAGAACTTCATAGCAAAGTACAAAGTTCGTTTTAGATGGACAAAGTTAGTTGAAATAGACAGTTTTTGCATAAAAACTCATTCCTGGTGGAACTTCATAGCAAAGTACAAAGTTCGTTTTGGATGGACAAAGTTAGTTGAAATAGACAGTTTTTGCATGAAAACTCATTCCTGGTGGAACTTCATAGCAAAGTACAAAGTTCGTTTTGGATGGATCAATTTAGTTGAAAAAGACAGTTTTTGCATGAAAACTCATTCCTGGTGGAACTTCATAGTAAAGTACAAAGTTCGTTTTGGATGGACAAAGTTAGTTGAAATAGACAGTTTTTGCATGAAAACTCATTCCTGGTGGAACTTCATAGCAAAGTACAAAGTTCGTTTTGGATGGATCAATTTAGTTGAAATAGACAGTTTTTGCATGAAAACTCATTCCTGGTGGAACTTCATAGCAAAGTACAAAGTTCGTTTTGGATGGACAAAGTTAGTTGAAATAGACAGTTTTTGCATGAAAACTCATTCCTGGTGGAACTTCATAGCAAAGTACAAAGTTCGTTTTGGATGGATCAATTTAGTTGAAATAGACAGTTTTTGCATGAAAACTCATTCCTGGTAGAACTTCATAGCAAAGTACAAAGTTCGTTTTGGATGGACAAAGTTAGTTGAAATAGACAGTTTTTGCATGAAAACTCATTCCTGGTGGAACTTCATAGCAAAGTACAAAGTTCGTTTTGGATGGATCAATTTAGTTGAAATAGACAGTTTTTGCATGAAAACTCATTCCTGGTGGAACTTCATAGCAAAGTACAAAGTTCGTTTTGGATGGACAAAGTTAGTTGAAATAGACAGTTTTTGCATGAAAACTCATTCCTGGTGGAACTTCATAGCAAAGTACAAAGTTCGTTTTGGATGGACAAAGTTAGTTGAAATAGACAGTTTTTGCATGAAAACTCATTCCTGGTGGAACTTCATAGCAAAGTACAAAGTTCGTTTTGGATGGACAAAGTTAGTTGAAATAGATAATTTTTGCATGAAAACTCATTCCTGGTGGAACTTCATAGCAAAGTACAAAGTTCGTTTTGGATGGATCAATTTAGTTGAAATAGACAGTTTTTGCATGAAAACTCATTCCTGGTGGAACTTCATAGCAAAGTACAAAGTTCGTTTTGGATGGATCAATTTAGTTGAAATAGACAGTTTTTGCATGAAAACTCATTCCTGGTGGAACTTCATAGCAAAGTACAAAGTTCGTTTTGGATGGACAAAGTTAGTTGAAATAGACAGTTTTTGTATGAAAACTCATTCCTGGTGGAACTTCATAGCAAAGTACAAAGTTCGTTTTGGATGGATCAATTTAGTTGAAATAGACAGTTTTTGCATGAAAACTCATTCCTGGTGGAACTTCATAGCAAAGTACAAAGTTCGCTTTGGATGGACAAAGTTAGTTGAAATAGACAGTTTTTGCATAAAAACTCATTCCTGGTGGAACTTCATAGCAAAGTACAAAGTTCGTTTTGGATGGACAAAGTTAGTTGAAATAGACAGTTTTTGCATGAAAACTCATTCCTGGTGGAACTTCATAGCAAAGTACAAAGTTCGTTTTGGATGGATCAATTTAGTTGAAATAGACAGTTTTTGCATGAAAACTTATTCCTGGTGGAACTTCATAGCAAAGTACAAAGTTCGTTTTGGATGGACAAAGTTAGTTGAAATAGACAGTTTTTGCATGAAAACTCATTCCTGGTGGAACTTCATAGCAAAGTACAAAGTTCGTTTTGGATGGATCAATTTAGTTGAAATAGACAGTTTTTGCATGAAAACTCATTCCTGGTGGAACTTCATAGCAAAGTACAAAGTTCGTTTTGGATGGACAAAGTTAGTTGAAATAGATAGTTTTTGCATGAAAACTCATTCCTGGTGGAACTTCATAGCAAAGTACAAAGTTCGTTTTGGATGGACAAAGTTAGTTGAAATAGACAGTTTTTGCATGAAAACTCATTCCTGGTGGAACTTCATAGCAAAGTACAAAGTTCGTTTTGGATGGATCAATTTAGTTGAAATAGACAGTTTTTGCATGAAAACTCATTCCTGGTGGAACTTCATAGCAAAGTACAAAGTTCGTTTTGGATGGACAAAGTTAGTTGAAATAGACAGTTTTTGCATGAAAACTCATTCCTGGTGGAACTTCATAGCAAAGTACAAAGTTCGTTTTGGATGGACAAAGTTAGTTGAAATAGACAGTTTTTGCATGAAAACTCATTCCTGGTGGAACTTCATAGCAAAGTACAAAGTTCGTTTTGGATGGATCAATTTAGTTGAAAAAGACAGTTTTTGCATGAAAACTCATTCCTGGTGGAACTTCATAGTAAAGTACAAAGTTCGTTTTGGATGGACAAAGTTAGTTGAAATAGACAGTTTTTGCATGAAAACTCATTCCTGGTGGAACTTCATAGCAAAGTACAAAGTTCGTTTTGGATGGACAAAGTTAGTTGAAATAGACAGTTTTTGCATGAAAACTCATTCCTGGTGGAACTTCATAGCAAAGTACAAAGTTCGTTTTGGATGGACAAAGTTAGTTGAAATAGACAGTTTTTGCATGAAAACTCATTCCTGGTGGAACTTCATAGCAAAGTACAAAGTTCGTTTTGGATGGATCAATTTAGTTGAAAAAGACAGTTTTTGCATGAAAACTCATTCCTGGTGGAACTTCATAGTAAAGTACAAAGTTCGTTTTGGATGGACAAAGTTAGTTGAAATAGACAGTTTTTGCATGAAAACTCATTCCTGGTGGAACTTCATAGCAAAGTACAAAGTTCGTTTTGGATGGACAAAGTTAGTTGAAATAGACAGTTTTTGCATGAAAACTCAATCCTGGTGGAACTTCATAGTAAAGTACAAAGTTCGTTTTGGATGGACAAAGTTAGTTGAAATAGATAATTTTTGCATGAAAACTCATTCCTGGTGGAACTTCATAGCAAAGTACAAAGTTCGTTTTGGATGGATCAATTTAGTTGAAATAGACAGTTTTTGCATGAAAACTCATTCCTGGTGGAACTTCATAGCAAAGTACAAAGTTCGTTTTGGATGGACAAAGTTAGTTGAAATAGACAGTTTTTGCATGAAAACTCATTCCTGGTGGAACTTCATAGCAAAGTACAAAGTTCGTTTTGGATGGATCAATTTAGTTGAAATAGACAGTTTTTGCATGAAAACTCATTCCTGGTGGAACTTCATAGTAAAGTACAAAGTTCGTTTTGGATGGACAAAGTTAGTTGAAATAGACAGTTTTTGCATGAAAACTCATTCCTGGTGGAACTTCATAGCAAAGTACAAAGTTCGTTTTGGATGGACAAAGTTAGTTGAAATAGACAGTTTTTGCATGAAAACTCATTCCTGGTGGAACTTCATAGCAAAGTACAAAGTTCGTTTTGGATGGACAAAGTTAGTTGAAATAGATAATTTTTGCATGAAAACTCATTCCTGGTGGAACTTCATAGCAAAGTACAAAGTTCGTTTTGGATGGATCAATTTAGTTGAAATAGACAGTTTTTGCATGAAAACTCATTCCTGGTGGAACTTCATAGCAAAGTACAAAGTTCGTTTTGGATGGACAAAGTTAGTTGAAATAGACAGTTTTTGCATGAAAACTCATTCCTGGTGGAACTTCATAGCAAAGTACAAAGTTCGTTTTGGATGGATCAATTTAGTTGAAAAAGACAGTTTTTGCATGAAAACTCATTCCTGGTGGAACTTCATAGTAAAGTACAAAGTTCGTTTTGGATGGACAAAGTTAGTTGAAATAGACAGTTTTTGCATGAAAACTCATTCCTGGTGGAACTTCATAGCAAAGTACAAAGTTCGTTTTGGATGGACAAAGTTCGTTGAAATAGACAGTTTTTGCATGAAAACTCATTCCTGGTGGAACTTCATAGTAAAGTACAAAGTTCGTTTTGGATGGATCAATTTAGTTGAAATAGACAGTTTTTTGCATGAAAACTCATTCCTGGTGGAACTTCATAGCAAAGTACAAAGTTCGTTTCGGATGGATCAATTTAGTTGAAATAGACAGTTTTTGCATGAAAACGCATTCTGGTGGAACTTCATAGTAAAGTACAAAGTTCGTTTTGGATGGACGAATTAAGTTGAAATAGACAGTTTTGCATGAAAACTCATTCCTGGTGGAACTTCATAGCATAGTACAAAGTTCGTTTTGGATGGACAAAGTTAGTTGAAATAGATAATTTTTGCATGAAAACTCATTCCTGGTGGAACTTCATAGCAAAGTACAAAGTTCGTTTTGGGATGGATCAATTTAGTTGAAATAGACAGTTTTTGCATGAAAACTCATTCCTGGTGGAAACTTCATAGCAAAGTACAAAGTTCGTTTTGGATGGACAAAGTTAGTTGAAATAGACAGTTTTTGCATGAAAACTAATTCCTGGTGGAACTTCATAGCAAAGTACAAAGTTCGTTTTGGATGGATCAATTTAGTTGAAATAGACAGTTTTTGCATGAAAACTCATTCCTGGTGGAACTTCATAGCAAAGTACAAGTTCGTTTTAGATGGACAAAGTTAGTTGAAATAGACAGTTTTTGCATGAAAACTCATTGCTGGTGGAACTTCAAAGCAAAGTACAAAGTTCGTTTTGGATGGACAAAGTTCGTTGAAATAGACAGTTTTTGCATGAAAACTCATTCCTGGTGGAACTTCATAGCAAAGTACAAAGTTCGTTTTGGATGGACAAAGTTAGTTGAAATAGACAGTTTTTGGCATGAAAACTCATTCCTGGTGGAACTTCATAGCAAAGTACAAAGTTCGTATCGGATGGACGAATTAAGTTGAAATAGACAGTTTTTGCATGAAAACTCATTCCTGGTAGAACTTCATAGCAAAGAACAAAGTTCGTTTTGGATGGATCAATTTAGTTGAAATAGACAGTTTTTGCATGAAAACTCATTCCTGGTAGAACTTCATAGCAAAGTACAAAGTTCGTATCGGATGGACGAATTAAGTTGAAATAGACAGTTTTTGCATGAAAACTCATTCCTGGTAGAACTTCATAGCAAAGTACAAAGTTTGTTTTGGATGGATCAATTTAGTTGAAATAGACAGTTTTTGCATGAAAACTCATTCCTGGTAGAACTTCATAGCAAAGTACAAAGTTCGTATCGGATGGACGAACTAAGTTGAAATAGACAGTTTTTGCATGAAAACTCATTCCTGGTAGAACTTCATAGCAAAGAACAAAGTTCGTTTTGGATGGATCAATTTAGTTGAAATAGACAGTTTTTGCATGAAAACTCATTCCTGGTGGAACTTCATAGCAAAGTACAAAGTTCGTATCGGATGGACGAATTAAGTTGAAATAGACAGTTTTTGCATGAAAACTCATTCCTGGTGGAACTTCATAGCAAAGTACAAAGTTCGTTTTGGATGGATCAATTTAGTTGAAATAGACAGTTTTTGCATGAAAACTCATTCCTGGTGGAACTTCATAGCAAAGTACAAAGTTCGTTTTGGATGGATCAATTTAGTTGAAATAGACAGTTTTTGCATGAAAACTCATTCCTGGTGGAACTTCATAGCAAAGTACAAAGTTTCGTTTTGGATGGATCAATTTAGTTGAAATAGACAGTTTTTGCATGAAAACTCATTCCTGGTGGAACTTCATAGCAAAGTACAAAGTTCGTTTTGGATGGATCAATTTAGTTGAAATAGACAGTTTTTTGCATGTAAACTCATTCCTGGTGGAACTTCATAGCAAAGTACAAAGTTCGTTTTGGATGGACAAAGTTAGTTGAAATAGACAGTTTTTGCATGAAAACTCATTCCTGGTGGAACTTCATAGCAAAGTACAAAGTTCGTTTTGGATGGACAAAGTTAGTTGAAATAGACAGTTTTTGCATGAAAACTCATTCCTGGTGGAACTTCATAGCAAAGTACAAAGTTCGTTTTGGATGGACAAAGTTAGTTGAAATAGACAGTTTTTGCATGAAAACTCATTCCTGGTGGAACTTCATAGCAAAGTACAAAGTTCGTTTTGGATGGATCAATTTAGTTGAAATAGACAGTTTTTGCATGAAAACTCATTCCTGGTGGAACTTCATAGCAAAGTACAAAGTTCGTATCGGATGGATCAATTTAGTTGAAATAGACAGTTTTTGCATGAAAACTCATTCCTGGTGGAACTTCATAGCAAAGTACAAAGTTCGTATCGGATGGACGAATTAAGTTGAAATAGACAGTTTTTGCATGAAAACTCATTCCTGGTGGAACTTCATAGCAAAGTACAAAGTTCGTTTTGGATGGATCAATTTAGTTGAAATAGACAGTTTTTGCATGAAAACCTCATTCCTGGTGGAACTTCATAGCAAAGTACAAAGTTCGTTTTGGATGGATCAATTTAGTTGAAATAGACAGTTTTTTGCATGAAAACTCATTCCTGGTGGAACTTCATAGCAAAGTACAAAGTTCGTTTTGGATGGATCAATTTAGTTGAAATAGACAGTTTTTGCATGAAAACTCATTCCTGGTGGAACTTCATAGCAAAGTACAAAGTTCGTTTTGGATGGATCAATTTAGTTGAAATAGACAGTTTTTGCATGAAAAACTCATTCCTGGTGGAACTTCATAGCAAAGTACAAAAGTTCGTTTTGGATGGATCAATTTAGTTGAAATAGACAGTTTTTGCATGTAAACTCATTCCTGGTGGAACTTCATAGCAAAGTACAAAGTTCGTATCGGATGGACGAATTAAGTTG
Source organism: Anopheles moucheti (assembly GCF_943734755.1). Taxonomy (NCBI): domain Eukaryota; kingdom Metazoa; phylum Arthropoda; class Insecta; order Diptera; family Culicidae; genus Anopheles; species Anopheles moucheti. Next base: position 99,241 of record NW_026453713.1, read on the forward strand.
AAATAGACAGTTTTTGCATGAAAACTCATTCCTGGTGGAACTTCATAGCAAAGTACAAAGTTCGTTTTGGAATGGATCAATTTAGTTGAAATAGACAGTTTTTGCATGAAAACTCATTCCTGGTGGAACTTCATAGCAAAGTACAAAGTTCGTATCGGATGGATCAATTTAGTTGAAATAGACAGTTTTTGCATGAAAACTCATTCCTGGTGGAACTTCATAGCAAAGTACAAAGTTCGTTTTGGATGGGATCAATTTAGTTGAAATAGACAGTTTTTGCATGAAAACTCATTCCTGGTGGAACTTCATAGCAAAGTACAAAGTTCGTTTTGGATGGATCAATTTAGTTGAAATAGACAGTTTTTGCATGAAAACTCATTCCTGGTGGAACTTCATAGCAAAGTACAAAGTTCGTTTTGGATGGATCAATTTAGTTGAAATAGACAGTTTTTGCATGTAAACTCATTCCTGGTGGAACTTCATAGCAAAGTACAAAGTTCGTTTTGGATGGACAAAGTTAGTTGAAATAGACAGTTTTTGCATGAAAAACTCATTCCTGGTGGAACTTCATAGCAAAGTACAAAGTTCGAATCGGATGGACAAAGTTAGTTGAAATAGACAGTTTTTGCATAAAAACTCATTCCTGGTGGAACTTCATAGCAAAGTACAAAGTTCGTTTTGGATGGACAAAGTTAGTTGAAATAGGACAGTTCTTGCATGAAAACTCATTCCTGGTAGAACTTCATAGCAAAGTACAAAGTTCGTATCGGATGGACGAATTAAGTTGAAATAGACAGTTTTTGCATGAAAACTCATTTCAGGTGGAACTTCATAGCAAAGAACAAAGTTCGTTTTGGATGGATCAATTTAGTTGAAATAGACAGTTTTTTGCATGAAAACTCATTCCTGGTGGAACTTCATAGCAAAGTACAAAGTTCGTTTTGGAAGGATCAATTTAGTTGAAATAGACAGTTTTTGCATGAAAACTCATTCCTGGGTGGAACTTCATAGCAAAGTACAAAGTTCGTTTTGGATGGACAAAGTTAGTTGAAATAGACAGTTCTTGCATGAAAAACTCATGCCTGGTAGAACTTCATAGCAAAGTACAAAGTTCGTATCGGATGGATCAATTTAGTTGAAATAGACAGTTTTTGCATGAAAACTCATTCCTGGTGGAACTTCATAGCAAAGTACAAAGTTCGTTTTGGATGGACAAAGTTAGTTGAAATAGACAGTTTTTGTATGAAAACTCATTCCTGGTGGAACTTCATAGCAAAGTACAAAGTTCGAATCAGATGGACGAATTAAGTTGAAATAGACAGTTTTTGCATGAAAACTCATTCCTGGTGGAACTTCATAGCAAAGTACAAAGTTCGTTTTGGATGGACAAAATTAGTTGAAATAGACAGTTTTTGCATGAAAACTCATTCCTGGTGGAACTTCATAGCAAAGTACAAAGTTCGTATCGGATGGATCAATTTAGTTGAAATAGACAGTTTTTGCATGAAAACTCATTCCTGGTGGAACTTCATAGCAAAGTCCAAAGTTTCGTTTTGGATGGACAAAGTTAGTTGAAATAGACAGTTTTTGCATGAAAACTCATTCCTGGTGGAACCTTCATAGCAAAGTACAAAGTTCGTTTTGGATGGATCAATTTAGTTGAAATAGACAGTTTTTGCATGAAAACTCATTCCTGGTGGAACTTCATAGCAAAGTACAAAGTTCGTTTTGGATGGACAAAGTTAGTTGAAATAGACAGTTCTTGCATGAAAACTCATGCCTGGTAGAACTTCATAGCAAAGTACAAAGTTCGTATCGGATGGATCAATTTAGTTGAAATAGACAGTTTTTGCATGAAAAACTCATTCCTGGTGGAACTTCATAGCAAAGAACAAAGTTCGTTTTGGATGGGATCAATTTAGTTGAAATAGACAGTTTTTGCATGAAAACTCATTCGTGGTGGAACTTCATAGCAAAGTACAAAGTTCGTTTTGGATGGATCAATTTAGTTGAAAAAGACAGTTTTTGCATGAAAACTCATTCCTGGTGGAACTTCATAGCAAAGTACAAAGTTCGTTTTGGATGGACAAAGTTAGTTGAAATAGACAGTTTTTGCATAAAAACTCATTCCTGGTGGAACTTCATAGCAAAGTACAAAGTTCGTTTTGGATGGACAAAGTTAGTTGAAATAGACAGTTTTTGCATAAAAACTCATTCCTGGTGGAACTTCATAGCAAAGTACAAAGTTCGTTTTGGATGGACAAAGTTAGTTGAAATAGACAGTTTTTGCATGAAAACTCATTCCTGGTGGAACTTCATAGCAAAGTACAAAGTTCGTTTTGGATGGATCAATTTAGTTGAAATAGACAGTTCTTGCATGAAAACTCATTCCTGGTAGAACTTCATAGCAAAATACAAAGTTCGTATCGGATGGACTAATTTAGGTTGAAATAGACAGTTTTTGCATGAAAACTCATTCCTGGTGGAACTTCATAGCAAAGTACAAAGTTCGTTTTGGATGGATCAATTTAGTTAAAATAGACAGTTTTTGCATGAAAAATTCATTCCTGGTGGAACTTCATAGCAAAGTACAAAGTTCGTTTTGGATGGACAAAGTTAGTTGAAATAGACAGTTCTTGCATGAAAACTCATTCCTGGTAGAACTTCATAGCAAAGTACAAAGTTCGTATCGGATGGATCAATTTAGTTGAAATAGACAGTTTTTGCATGAAAACTCATTCCTGGTGGAACTTCATAGCAAAGTACAAAGTTCGTTTTGGATGGATCAATTTAGTTGAAATAGACAGTTTTTGCATGTAAACTCATTCCTGGTGGAACTTCATAGCAAAGTACAAAGTTCGTATCGGATGCACCAATTTAGTTGAAATAGACAGTTTTTGCATGAAAAACTCATTCCTGGTGGAACTTCATAGCAAAGTACAAAGTTCGTATCGGATGCACCAATTTAGTTGAAATAGACAGTTCTTGCATGAAAACTCATTCCTGGTGGAACTTCATAGCAAAGTACAAAGTTCGTTTTGGATGGATCAATTTAGTTAAAATAGACAGTTTTTGCATGAAAACTCATTCCTGGTGGAACTTCATAGCAAAGTACAAAGTTCGTTTTGGATGGACAAAGTTAGTTGAAATAGACAGTTTTTTGCATGAAAACTCATTCCTGGTGGAACTTCATAGCAAAGTACAAAGTTCGTTTTGGATGGACAAAGTTAGTTGAAATAGACAGTTTTTGCATAAAAACTCATTCCTGGTGGAACTTCATAGCAAAGTACAAAGTTCGTTTTGGATGGACAAAGTTAGTTGAAATAGACAGTTCTTGCATGAAAACTCATTCGTGGTGGAACTTCATAGCAAAGTACAAAGTTCGTTTTGGATGGACAAAGTTAGTTGAAATAGACAGTTTTTGCATGAAAACTCATTCCTGGTGGAACTTCATAGCAAAGTACAAAGTTCGTTTTGGATGGATCAATTTAGTTGAAATAGACAGTTTTTGCATGAAAACTCATTCCTGGTGGAACTTCATAGCAAAGTACAAAGTTCGTTTTGGATGGATCAATTTAGTTGAAATAGACAGTTTTTGCATGAAAACTCATTCCTGGTGGAACTTCATAGCAAAGTACAAAGTTCGTTTTGGATGGACAAAGTTAGTTGAAATAGACAGTTTTTGCATGAAAACTCATTCCTGGTGGAACTTCATAGCAAAGTACAAAGTTCGTTTTGGATGGACAAAGTTAGTTGAAATAGACAGTTTTTGTATGAAAACTCATTCCTGGTGGAACTTCATAGCAAAGTACAAAGTTCGAATCAGATGGACGAATTAAGTTGAAATAGACAGTTTTGGCATGAAAACTCATTCCTGGTGGAACTTCATAGCATAGTACAAAGTTCGAATCAGATGGACGAATTAAGTTGAAATAGACAGTTTTTGCATGAAAACTCATTCCTGGTAGAACTTCATAGCAAAGTACAAAGTTCGTTTTAGATGGACAAAGTTAGTTGAAATAGACAGTTTTTGCATGAAAACTCATTCCTGGTGGAACTTCATAGCAAAGTACAAAGTTCGTTTTGGATGGACAAAGTTAGTTGAAATAGACAGTTTTTGCATGAAAACTCATTCCTGGTGGAACTTCATAGCAAAGTACAAAGTTCGTTTTGGATGGACAAAGTTAGTTGAAATAGACAGTTTTTGCATGAAAACTCATTCCTGGTGGAACTTCATAGCAAAGTACAAAGTTCGTTTTGGATGGATCAATTTAGTTGAAATAGACAGTTTTTGCATGAAAACTCATTCCTGGTGGAACTTCATAGCAAAGTACAAAGTTCGTTTTGGATGGATCAATTTAGTTGAAATAGACAGTTTTTGTATGAAAACTCATTCCTGGTGGAACTTCATAGCAAAGTACAAAGTTCGAATCAGATGGACGAATTAAGTTGAAATAGACAGTTTTGGCATGAAAACTCATTCCTGGTGGAACTTCATAGCATAGTACAAAGTTCGAATCAGATGGACGAATTAAGTTGAAATAGACAGTTTTTGCATGAAAACTCATTCCTGGTAGAACTTCATAGCAAAGTACAAAGTTCGTTTTAGATGGACAAAGTTAGTTGAAATAGACAGTTTTTGCATGAAAACTCATTCCTGGTGGAACTTCATAGCAAAGTACAAAGTTCATTTTGGATGGATCAATTTAGTTGAAATAGACAGTTTTTGCATGAAAACTCATTCCTGGTAGAACTTCATAGCAAAGTACAAAGTTCGTTTTAGATGGACAAAGTTAGTTGAAATAGACAGTTTTTGCATGAAAACTCATTCCTGGTGGAACTTCATAGCAAAGTACAAAGTTCGTTTTGGATGGATCAATTTAGTTGAAATAGACAGTTTTTGCATGAAAACTCATTCCTGGTGGAACTTCATAGCAAAGTACAAAGTTCGTTTTGGATGGATCAATTTAGTTGAAATAGACAGTTTTTGTATGAAAACTCATTCCTGGTGGAACTTCATAGCAAAGTACAAAGTTCGTATCGGATGGATCAATTTAGTTGAAATAGACAGTTCTTGCATGAAAACTCATTCCTGGTAGAACTTCATAGCAAAGTACAAAGTTCGTATCGGATGGACGAATTAAGTTGAAATAGACAGTTTTTGTATGAATACTCATTCCTGGTGGAACTTCATAGCAAAGTACAAAGTTCGAATCAGATGGACGAATTAAGTTGAAATAGACAGTTTTTGCATGAAAACTCATTCCTGGTGGAACTTCATAGCAAAGTAAAAAGTTCGTTTTGGATGGATCAATTTAGTTGAAATAGACAGTTTTTGCATGAAAACTCATTCCTGGTGGAACTTCATAGCAAAGTACAAAGTTCGTTTTGGATGGACAAAGTTAGTTGAAATAGACAGTTTTTGCATGAAAACTCATTCCTGGTGGAACTTCATAGCAAAGTACAAAGTTCGTTTTGGATGGACGAATTAAGTTGAAATAGACAGTTTTTGTATGAAAACTCATTCCTGGTGGAACTTCATAGCAAAGTACAAAGGTCGAATCAGATGGACGAATTAAGTTGAAATAGACAGTTTTTGCATGAAAACTCATTCCTGGTGGAACTTCATAGCATAGTACAAAGTTCGAATCAGATGGACGAATTAAGTTGAAATGGACAGTTTTTGCATGAAAACTCATTCCTGGTGGAACTTCATGGCAAAGTACAAAGTTCGTTTTGGATGGATCAATTTAGTTGAAATAGACAGTTTTTGCATGAAAAACTCATTCCTGGTGGAACTTCATAGCAAAGTACAAAGTTCGTTTTGGATGGATCAATTTAGTTGAAATAGACAGTTTTTGCATGAAAACTCATTCCTGGTGGAACTTCATAGCAAAGTACAAAGTTCGTTTTGGATGGATCAATTTAGTTGAAATAGACAGTTTTTGCATGAAAACTCATTCCTGGTAGAACTTCATAGCAAAGTACAAAGTTCGTTTTGGATGGATCCATTTAGTTGAAATAGACAGTTTTTGCATGAAAACTCATTCCTGGTGGAACTTCATAGCAAAGTACAAAGTTCGTTTTGGATGGACAAAGTTAGTTGAAATAGACAGTTCTTGCATGAAAACTCATTCCTGGTAGAACTTCATAGCAAAGTACAAAGTTCGTATCGGATGGACGAATTAAGTTGAAATAGACAGTTTTTGCATGAAAACTCATTTCTGGTGGAACTTCATAGCAAAGTACAAAGTTCGTTTTGGATGGACAAAGTTAGTTGAAATAGACAGTTTTTGCATGAAAACTCATTCCTGGTGGAACTTCATAGCAAAGTACAAAGTTCGTTTTGGATGGATCAATTTAGTTGAAATAGACAGTTTTTGCATGAAAACTCATTCCTGGTGGAACTTCATAGCAAAGTACAAAGTTCGTTTTGGATGGACAAAGTTAGTTGAAATAGACAGTTCTTGCATGAAAACTCATTCCTGGTAGAACTTCATAGCAAAGTACAAAGTTCGTTTTGGATGGATCAATTTAGTTGAAAAAGACAGTTTTTGCATGAAAACTCATTCCTGGTGGAACTTCATAGCAAAGAACAAAGTTCGTTTTGGATGGATCAATTTAGTTGAAATAGACAGTTTTTGCATGAAAATTCATTCGTGGTGGAACTTCATAGCAAAGTACAAAGTTCGTTTTGGATGGATCAATTTAGTTGAAATAGACAGTTTTTGCATAAAAACTCATTCCTGGTGGAACTTCATAGCAAAGTACAAAGTTCGTTTTGGATGGACAAAGTTAGTTGAAATAGACAGTTTTTGCATGAAAACTCATTCCTGGTGGAACTTCATAGCAAAGTACAAAGTTCGTTTTGGATGGATCAATTTAGTTGAAATAGACAGTTTTTGCATGAAAACTCATTCCTGGTGGAACTTCATAGCAAAGTACAAAGTTCGTTTTGGATGGATCAATTTAGTTGAAATAGACAGTTTTTGCATAAAAACTCATTCCTGGTGGAACTTCATAGCAAAGTACAAAGTTCGTTTTGGATGGACAAAGTTAGTTGAAATAGACAGTTTTTGCATGAAAACTCATTCCTGGTGGAACTTCATAGCAAAGTACAAAGTTCGTTTTGGATGGATCAATTTAGTTGAAATAGACAGTTTTTGCATGAAAACTCATTCCTGGTGGAACTTCATAGCAAAGTACAAAGTTCGTTTTGGATGGATCAATTTAGTTGAAATAGACAGTTTTTGCATGAAAACTCATTCCTGGTGGAACTTCATAGCAAAGAACAAAGTTCGTTTTGGATGGATCAATTTAGTTGAAATAGACAGTTTTTGCATGAAAACTCATTCCTGGTGGAACTTCATAGCAAAGTACAAAGTTCGTTTTGGATGGATCAATTTAGTTAAAATAGACAGTTTTTGCATGAAAACTCATTCCTGGTGGAACTTCATAGCAAAGTACAAAGTTCGTTTTGGATGGACAAAGTTAGTTGAAATAGACAGTTCTTGCATGAAAACTCATTCCTGGTAGAGCTTCATAGCAAAGTACAAAGTTCGTTTTGGATGGATCAATTTAGTTGAAATAGACAGTTCTTGCATGAAAACTCATTCCTGGTAGAACTTCATAGCAAAGTACAAAGTTCGTTTTGGATGGATCAATTTAGTTGAAATAGACAGTTTTTGCATGAAAACTCATTCCTGGTGGAACTTCATAGCAAAGTACAAAGTTCGTTTTGGATGGATCAATTTAGTTGAAATAGACAGTTTTTGCATGAAAACTCATTCCTGGTGGAACTTCATAGCAAAGTACAAAGTTCGTTTTGGATGGACAAAGTTAGTTGAAATAGACAGTTCTTGCATGAAAACTCATTCCTGGTAGAACTTCATAGCAAAGTACAAAGTTCGTTTTGGATGGATCAATTTAGTTGAAAAAGACAGTTTTTGCATGAAAACTCATTCCTGGTGGAACTTCATAGCAAAGAACAAAGTTCGTTTTGGATGGATCAATTTAGTTGAAATAGACAGTTTTTGCATGAAAATTCATTCGTGGTGGAACTTCATAGCAAAGTACAAAGTTCGTTTTGGATGGATCAATTTAGTTGAAATAGACAGTTTTTGCATAAAAACTCATTCCTGGTGGAACTTCATAGCAAAGTACAAAGTTCGTTTTGGATGGACAAAGTTAGTTGAAATAGACAGTTTTTGCATGAAAACTCATTCCTGGTGGAACTTCATAGCAAAGTACAAAGTTCGTTTTGGATGGATCAATTTAGTTGAAATAGACAGTTTTTGCATGAAAACTCATTCCTGGTGGAACTTCATAGCAAAGTACAAAGTTCGTTTTGGATGGATCAATTTAGTTGAAATAGACAGTTTTTGCATAAAAACTCATTCCTGGTGGAACTTCATAGCAAAGTACAAAGTTCGTTTTGGATGGACAAAGTTAGTTGAAATAGACAGTTTTTGCATGAAAACTCATTCCTGGTGGAACTTCATAGCAAAGTACAAAGTTCGTTTTGGATGGATCAATTTAGTTGAAATAGACAGTTTTTGCATGAAAACTCATTCCTGGTGGAACTTCATAGCAAAGTACAAAGTTCGTTTTGGATGGATCAATTTAGTTGAAATAGACAGTTTTTGCATGAAAACTCATTCCTGGTGGAACTTCATAGCAAAGAACAAAGTTCGTTTTGGATGGATCAATTTAGTTGAAATAGACAGTTTTTGCATGAAAACTCATTCCTGGTGGAACTTCATAGCAAAGTACAAAGTTCGTTTTGGATGGATCAATTTAGTTAAAATAGACAGTTTTTGCATGAAAACTCATTCCTGGTGGAACTTCATAGCAAAGTACAAAGTTCGTTTTGGATGGACAAAGTTAGTTGAAATAGACAGTTCTTGCATGAAAACTCATTCCTGGTAGAGCTTCATAGCAAAGTACAAAGTTCGTTTTGGATGGATCAATTTAGTTGAAATAGACAGTTCTTGCATGAAAACTCATTCCTGGTAGAACTTCATAGCAAAGTACAAAGTTCGTTTTGGATGGATCAATTTAGTTAAAATAGACAGTTTTTGCATGAAAACTCATTCCTGGTGGAACTTCATAGCAAAGTACAAAGTTCGTATCGGATGCACCAATTTAGTTGAAATAGACAGTTTTTGCATGAAAACTCATTCCTGGTGGAACTTCATAGCAAAGTACAAAGTTCGTTTTGGATGGATCAATTTAGTTAAAATAGACAGTTTTTGCATGAAAACTCATTCCTGGTGGAACTTCATAGCAAAGTACAAAGTTCGTTTTGGATGGACAAAGTTAGTTGAAATAGACAGTTTTTGCATGAAAACTCATTCCTGGTGGAACTTCATAGCAAAGAACAAAGTTCGTTTTGGATGGACAAAGTTAGTTGAAATAGACAGCTTTTGCATAAAAACTCATTCCTGGTGGAACTTCATAGCAAAGTACAAAGTTCGTTTTGGATGGACAAAGTTAGTTGAAATAGACAGTTTTTGCATAAAAACTCATTCCTGGTGGAACTTCATAGCAAAGTACAAAGTTCGTTTTGGATGGATCAATTTAGTTGAAATAGACAGTTCTTGCATGAAAACTCATTCCTGGTAGAACTTCATAGCAAAGTACAAAGTTCGTTTTAGATGGACAAAGTTAGTTGAAATAGACAGTTTTTGCATGAAAACTCATTCCTGGTGGAACTTCATAGCAAAGTACAAAGTTCGTTTTGGATGGACAAAGTTAGTTGAAATAGACAGCTTTTGCATAAAAACTCATTCCTGGTGGAACTTCATAGCAAAGTACAAAGTTCGTTTTGGATGGATCAATTTAGTTGAAATAGACAGTTTTTGCATGAAAACTCATTCCTGGTGGAACTTCATAGCAAAGTACAAAGTTCGTTTTGGATGGACAAAGTTAGTTGAAATAGACAGTTTTTGCATAAAAACTCATTCCTGGTGGAACTTCATAGCAAAGTACAAAGTTCGTTTTGGATGGATCAATTTAGTTGAAATAGACAGTTTTTGCATGAAAACTCATTCCTGGTGGAACTTCATAGCAAAGTACAAAGTTCGTTTTGGATGGACAAAGTTAGTTGAAATAGACAGTTTTTGCATGAAAACTCATTCCTGGTGGAACTTCATAGCAAAGTAAAAAGTTCGTTTTGGATGGACGAATTAAGTTGAAATAGACAGTTTTTGTATGAAAACTCATTCCTGGTGGAACTTCATAGCAAAGTACAAAGTTCGAATCAGATGGACGAATTAAGTTGAAATAGACAGTTTTTGCATGAAAACTCATTCCTGGTGGAACTTCATAGCATAGTACAAAGTTCGAATCAGATGGACGAATTAAGTTGAAATAGACAGTTTTTGCATGAAAACTCATTCCTGGTAGAACTTCATAGCAAAGTACAAAGTTCGTTTTAGATGGACAAAGTTAGTTGAAATAGACAGTTTTTGCATGAAAACTCATTCCTGGTGGAACTTCATAGCAAAGTACAAAGTTCGTTTTGGATAGACAAAGTTAGTTGAAATAGACAGTTTTTGCATGAAAACTCATTCCTGGTGGAACTTCATAGCAAAGTACAAAGTTCGTTTTGGATGGACAAAGTTAGTTGAAATAGACAGTTTTTGCATAAAAACTCATTCCTGGTGGAACTTCATAGCAAAGTACAAAGTTCGTTTTGGATGGATCAATTTAGTTGAAATAGACAGTTTTTGCATGAAAACTCATTCCTGGTGGAACTTCATAGCAAAGTACAAAGTTCGTTTTGGATGGATCAATTTAGTTGAAATAGACAGTTTTTGCATGTAAACTCATTCCTGGTGGAACTTCATAGCAAAGTACAAAGTTCGTTTTGGATGGACAAAGTTAGTTGAAATAGACAGTTTTTGCATGAAAACTCATTCCTGGTGGAACTTCATAGCAAAGTACAAAGTTCGAATCGGATGGACAAAGTTAGTTGAAATAGACAGTTTTTGCATAAAAACTCATTCCTGGTGGAACTTCATAGCAAAGTACAAAGTTCGTTTTGGATGGACAAAGTTAGTTGAAATAGACAGTTCTTGCATGAAAACTCATTCCTGGTAGAACTTCATAGCAAAGTACAAAGTTCGTATCGGATGGACGAATTAAGTTGAAATAGACAGTTTTTGCATGAAAACTCATTTCTGGTGGAACTTCATAGCAAAGAACAAAGTTCGTTTTGGATGGATCAATTTAGTTGAAATAGACAGTTTTTGCATGAAAACTCATTCCTGGTGGAACTTCATAGCAAAGTACAAAGTTCGTTTTGGATGGATCAATTTAGTTAAAATAGACAGTTTTTGCATGAAAACTCATTCCTGGTGGAACTTCATAGCAAAGTACAAAGTTCGTTTTGGATGGACAAAGTTAGTTGAAATAGACAGTTTTTGCATGAAAACTCATTCCTGGTGGAACTTCATAGCAAAGTACAAAGTTCGTTTTGGATGGATCAATTTAGTTGAAATAGACAGTTTTTGCATGAAAACTCATTCCTGGTGGAACTTCATAGCAAAGTACAAAGTTCGTTTTGGATGGATCAATTTAGTTGAAATAGACAGTTTTTGCATGAAAACTCATTCCTGGTGGAACTTCATAGCAAAGTACAAAGTTCGTTTTGGATGGATCAATTTAGTTGAAATAGACAGTTTTTGCATGAAAACTCATTCCTGGTAGAACTTCATAGCAAAGTACAAAGTTCGTTTTGGATGGATCAATTTAGTTGAAATAGACAGTTCTTGCATGAAAACTCATTCCTGGTAGAACTTCATAGCAAAGTACAAAGTTCGTATCGGATGGACGAATTAAGTTGAAATAGACAGTTTTTGCATGAAAACTCATTCCTGGTGGAACTTCATAGCAAAGTACAAAGTTCGTTTTGGATGGATCAATTTAGTTGAAATAGACAGTTTTTGCATGTAAACTCATTCCTGGTGGAACTTCATAGCAAAGTACAAAGTTCGTTTTGGATGGACAAAGTTAGTTGAAATAGACAGTTTTTGCATGAAAACTCATTCCTGGTGGAACTTCATAGCAAAGTACAAAGTTCGAATCGGATGGACAAAGTTAGTTGAAATAGACAGTTTTTGCATAAAAACTCATTCCTGGTGGAACTTCATAGCAAAGTACAAAGTTCGTTTTGGATGGACAAAGTTAGTTGAAATAGACAGTTCTTGCATGAAAACTCATTCCTGGTAGAACTTCATAGCAAAGTACAAAGTTCGTATCGGATGGACGAATTAAGTTGAAATAGACAGTTTTTGCATGAAAACTCATTTCTGGTGGAACTTCATAGCAAAGAACAAAGTTCGTTTTGGATGGATCAATTTAGTTGAAATAGACAGTTTTTGCATGAAAACTCATTCCTGGTGGAACTTCATAGCAAAGTACAAAGTTCGTTTTGGATGGATCAATTTAGTTGAAATAGACAGTTTTTGCATGAAAACTCATTCCTGGTGGAACTTCATAGCAAAGTACAAAGTTCGTTTTGGATGGACAAAGTTAGTTGAAATAGACAGTTTTTGCATGAAAACTCATTCCTGGTGGAACTTCATAGCAAAGTACAAAGTTCGTTTTGGATGGATCAATTTAGTTGAAATAGACAGTTTTTGCATGAAAACTCATTCCTGGTGGAACTTCATAGCAAAGTACAAAGTTCGTTTTGGATGGATCAATTTAGTTGAAATAGACAGTTTTTGCATGAAAACTCATTCGTGGTGGAACTTCATAGCAAAGAACAAAGTTCGTTTTGGATGGATCAATTTAGTTGAAATAGACAGTTTTTGCATGAAAACTCATTCCTGGTGGAACTTCATAGCAAAGAACAAAGTTCGTTTTGGATGGATCAATTTAGTTGAAATAGACAGTTTTTGCATGAAAACTCATTCGTGGTGGAACTTCATAGCAAAGTACAAAGTTCGTTTTGGATGGATCAATTTAGTTGAAATAGACAGTTTTTGCATAAAAACTCATTCCTGGTGGAACTTCATAGCAAAGTACAAAGTTCGTTTTGGATGGATCAATTTAGTTGAAATAGACAGTTTTTGCATGAAAACTCATTCCTGGTGGAACTTCATAGCAAAGTACAAAGTTCGTTTTGGATGGATCAATTTAGTTGAAATAGACAGTTTTTGCATGAAAACTCATTCCTGGTGGAACTTCATAGCAAAGTACAAAGTTCGTTTTGGATGGATCAATTTAGTTGAAATAGACAGTTCTTGCATGAAAACTCATTCCTGGTAGAACTTCATAGCAAAGTACAAAGTTCGTATCGGATGGACGAATTAAGTTGAAATAGACAGTTTTTGCATGAAAACTCATTCCTGGTGGAACTTCATAGCAAAGAACAAAGTTCGTTTTGGATGGATCAATTTAGTTGAAATAGACAGTTTTTGCATGAAAACTCATTCCTGGTGGAACTTCATAGCAAAGTACAAAGTTCGTTTTGGATGGACAAAGTTAGTTGAAATAGACAGTTCTTGCATGAAAACTCATTCCTGGTAGAGCTTCATAGCAAAGTACAAAGTTCGTTTTGGATGGATCAATTTAGTTGAAATAGACAGTTCTTGCATGAAAACTCATTCCTGGTAGAACTTCATAGCAAAGTACAAAGTTCGTTTTGGATGGATCAATTTAGTTAAAATAGACAGTTTTTGCATGAAAACTCATTCCTGGTGGAACTTCATAGCAAAGTACAAAGTTCGTATCGGATGCACCAATTTAGTTGAAATAGAAAGTTCTTGCATGAAAACTCATTCCTGGTGGAACTTCATAGCAAAGTACAAAGTTCGTTTTGGATGGATCAATTTAGTTAAAATAGACAGTTTTTGCATGAAAACTCATTCCTGGTGGAACTTCATAGCAAAGTACAAAGTTCGTTTTGGATGGACAAAGTTAGTTGAAATAGACAGTTTTTGCATGAAAACTCATTCCTGGTGGAACTTCATAGCAAAGAACAAAGTTCGTTTTGGATGGACAAAGTTAGTTGAAATAGACAGCTTTTGCATAAAAACTCATTCCTGGTGGAACTTCATAGCAAAGTACAAAGTTCGTTTTGGATGGACAAAGTTAGTTGAAATAGACAGTTTTTGCATAAAAACTCATTCCTGGTGGAACTTCATAGCAAAGTACAAAGTTCGTTTTGGATGGATCAATTTAGTTGAAATAGACAGTTCTTGCATGAAAACTCATTCCTGGTAGAACTTCATAGCAAAGTACAAAGTTCGTTTTAGATGGACAAAGTTAGTTGAAATAGACAGTTTTTGCATGAAAACTCATTCCTGGTGGAACTTCATAGCAAAGTACAAAGTTCGTTTTGGATGGACAAAGTTAGTTGAAATAGACAGCTTTTGCATAAAAACTCATTCCTGGTGGAACTTCATAGCAAAGTACAAAGTTCGTTTTGGATGGATCAATTTAGTTGAAATAGACAGTTTTTGCATGAAAACTCATTCCTGGTGGAACTTCATAGCAAAGTACAAAGTTCGTTTTGGATGGACAAAGTTAGTTGAAATAGACAGTTTTTGCATAAAAACTCATTCCTGGTGGAACTTCATAGCAAAGTACAAAGTTCGTTTTGGATGGATCAATTTAGTTGAAATAGACAGTTTTTGCATGAAAACTCATTCCTGGTGGAACTTCATAGCAAAGTACAAAGTTCGTTTTGGATGGACAAAGTTAGTTGAAATAGACAGTTTTTGCATGAAAACTCATTCCTGGTGGAACTTCATAGCAAAGTACAAAGTTCGTTTTGGATGGACAAACTTAGTTGAAATAGACAGTTCTTGCATGAAAACTCATTCCTGGTGGAACTTCATAGCAAAGTACAAAGTTCGTTTTGGATGGACAAAGTTAGTTGAAATAGACAGTTTTTGCATAAAAACTCATTCCTGGTGGAACTTCATAGCAAAGTACAAAGTTCGTTTTGGATGGATCAATTTAGTTGAAATAGACAGTTTTTGCATGAAAACTCATTCCTGGTGGAACTTCATAGCAAAGTACAAAGTTCGTTTTGGATGGACAAAGTTAGTTGAAATAGACAGTTTTTGCATGAAAACTCATTCCTGGTGGAACTTCATAGCAAAGTACAAAGTTCGTTTTGGATGGACAAACTTAGTTGAAATAGACAGTTCTTGCATGAAAACTCATTCCTGGTGGAACTTCATAGCAAAGTACAAAGTTCGTTTTGGATGGACAAACTTAGTTGAAATAGACAGTTCTTGCATGAAAACTCATTCCTGGTGGAACTTCATAGCAAAGTACAAAGTTCGTTTTGGATGGACAAAGTTAGTTGAAATAGACAGTTTTTGCATGAAAACTCATTCCTGGTGGAACTTCATAGCAAAGAACAAAGTTCGTATCGGATGCACCAATTTAGTTGAAATAGACAGTTTTTGCATGAAAACTCATTCCTGGTGGAACTTCATAGCAAAGTACAAAGTTCGTTTTGGATGGATCAATTTAGTTGAAAAAGACAGTTTTTGCATGAAAACTCATTCCTGGTGGAACTTCATAGCAAAGTACAAAGTTCGAATCAGATGGACGAATTAAGTTGAAATAGACAGTTTTTGCATGAAAACTCATTCCTGGTGGAACTTCATAGCAAAGTACAAAGTTCGTTTTGGATGGATCAATTTAGTTAAAATAGACAGTTTTTGCATGAAAACTCATTCCTGGTGGAACTTCATAGCAAAGTACAAAGTTCGTTTTGGATGGACAAACTTAGTTGAAATAGACAGTTTTTGCATGAAAACTCATTCCTGGTGGAACTTCATAGCAAAGTACAAAGTTCGTTTTGGATGGACAAAGTTAGTTGAAATAGACAGTTCTTGCATGAAAACTCATTCCTGGTGGAACTTCATAGCAAAGTACAAAGTTCGTTTTGGATGGACAAAGTTAGTTGAAATAGACAGTTTTTGCATGAAAACTCATTCCTGGTGGAACTTCATAGCAAAGAACAAAGTTCGTTTTGGATGGATCAATTTAGTTGAAATAGACAGTTTTTGCATGAAAACTCATTCCTGGTGGAACTTCATAGCAAAGTACAAAGTTCGTTTTGGATGGACAAAGTTAGTTGAAATAGACAGTTCTTGCATGAAAACTCATTCCTGGTGGAACTTCATAGCAAAGTACAAAGTTCGTTTTGGATGGACAAAGTTAGTTGAAATAGACAGTTTTTGCATGAAAACTCATTCCTGGTGGAACTTCATAGCAAAGTACAAAGTTCGTTTTGGATGGATCAATTTAGTTAAAATAGACAGTTTTTGCATGAAAACTCATTCCTGGTGGAACTTCATAGCAAAGTACAAAGTTCGTTTTGGATGGACAAAGTTAGTTGAAATAGACAGTTTTTGCATGAAAACTCATTCCTGGTGGAACTTCATAGCAAAGAACAAAGTTCGTTTTGGATGGACAAAGTTAGTTGAAATAGACAGTTCTTGCATGAAAACTCATTCCTGGTAGAACTTCATAGCAAAGTACAAAGTTCGTTTTGGATGGACAAAGTTAGTTGAAATAGACAGTTTTTGCATGAAAACTCATTCCTGGTGGAACTTCATAGCAAAGAACAAAGTTCGTATCGGATGGATCAATTTAGTTGAAATAGACAGTTTTTGCATGAAAACTCATTCCTGGTGGAACTTCATAGCAAAGAACAAAGTTCGTTTTGGATGGATCAATTTAGTTGAAATAGACAGTTTTTGCATGAAAACTCATTCCTGGTGGAACTTCATAGCAAAGTACAAAGTTCGTTTTGGATGGATCAATTTAGTTGAAATAGACAGTTTTTGCATGAAAACTCATTCCTGGTGGAACTTCATAGCAAAGTACAAAGTTCGTTTTGGATGGACAAAGTTAGTTGAAATAGACAGTTTTTGCATGAAAACTCATTCCTGGTGGAACTTCATAGCAAAGAACAAAGTTCGTATCGGATGGATCAATTTAGTTAAAATAGACAGTTTTTGCATGAAAACTCATTCCTGGTGGAACTTCATAGCAAAGAACAAAGTTCGTTTTGGATGGATCAATTTAGTTGAAATAGACAGTTTTTGCATGAAAACTCATTCCTGGTGGAACTTCATAGCAAAGTACAAAGTTCGTTTTGGATGGATCAATTTAGTTAAAATAGACAGTTTTTGCATGAAAACTCATTCCTGGTGGAACTTCATAGCAAAGTACAAAGTTCGTTTTGGATGGACGAATTAAGTTGAAATAGACAGTTTTTGCATAAAAACTCATTCCTGGTGGAACTTCATAGCAAAGTACAAAGTTCGTTTTGGATGGATCAATTTAGTTAAAATAGACAGTTTTTGCATGAAAACTCAGTCCTGGTGGAACTTCATAGCAAAGTACAAAGTTCGTTTTGGATGGACAAAGTTAGTTGAAATAGACAGTTCTTGCATGAAAACTCATTCCTGGTGGAACTTCATAGCAAAGTACAAAGTTCGTTTTGGATGGACAAAGTTAGTTGAAATAGACAGTTTTTGCATGAAAACTCATTCCTGGTGGAACTTCATAGCAAAGAACAAAGTTCGTTTTGGATGGATCAATTTAGTTGAAATAGACAGTTTTTGCATGAAAACTCATTCCTGGTGGAACTTCATAGCAAAGTACAAAGTTCGTTTTGGATGGATCAATTTAGTTAAAATAGACAGTTTTTGCATGAAAACTCATTCCTGGTGGAACTTCATAGCAAAGTACAAAGTTCGTTTTGAATGGACAAAGTTAGTTGAAATAGACAGTTCTTGCATGAAAACTCATTCCTGGTAGAACTTCATAGCAAAGTACAAAGTTCGTTTTGGATGGATCAATTTAGTTGAAATAGACAGTTTTTGCATGAAAACTCATTCCTGGTGGAACTTCATAGCAAAGTACAAAGTTCGTTTTGGATGGATCAATTTAGTTGAAATAGACAGTTTTTGCATGTAAACTCATTCCTGGTGGAACTTCATAGCAAAGAACAAAGTTCGTATCGGATGCACCAATTTAGTTGAAATAGACAGTTTTTGCATGAAAACTCATTCCTGGTGGAACTTCATAGCAAAGAACAAAGTTCGTTTTGGATGGATCAATTTAGTTGAAATAGACAGTTTTTGCATGAAAACTCATTCCTGGTGGAACTTCATAGCAAAGTACAAAGTTCGTTTTGGATGGATCAATTTAGTTAAAATAGACAGTTTTTGCATGAAAACTCATTCCTGGTGGAACTTCATAGCAAAGTACAAAGTTCGTTTTGGATGGACAAAGTTAGTTGAAATAGACAGTTCTTGCATGAAAACTCATTCCTGGTGGAACTTCATAGCAAAGAACAAAGTTCGTATCGGATGCACCAATTTAGTTGAAATAGACAGTTTTTGCATGAAAACTCATTCCTGGTGGAACTTCATAGCAAAGTACAAAGTTCGTTTTGGATGGATCAATTTAGTTAAAATAGACAGTTTTTGCATGAAAACTCAGTCCTGGTGGAACTTCATAGCAAAGTACAAAGTTCGTTTTGGATGGACAAAGTTAGTTGAAATAGACAGTTCTTGCATAAAAACTCATTCCTGGTGGAACTTCATAGCAAAGTACAAAGTTCGTTTTGGATGGACAAAGTTAGTTGAAATAGACAGTTTTTGCATGAAAACTCATTCCTGGTGGAACTTCATAGCAAAGAACAAAGTTCGTTTTGGATGGATCAATTTAGTTGAAATAGACAGTTTTTGCATGAAAACTCATTCCTGGTGGAACTTCATAGCAAAGAACAAAGTTCGTTTTGGATGGATCAATTTAGTTAAAATAGACAGTTTTTGCATGAAAACTCATTCCTGGTGGAACTTCATAGCAAAGAACAAAGTTCGCATCGGATGCACCAATTTAGTTGAAATAGACAGTTTTTGCATGAAAACTCATTCCTGGTGGAACTTCATAGCAAAGAACAAAGTTCGTTTTGGATGGATCAATTTAGTTAAAATAGACAGTTTTTGCATGAAAACTCATTCCTGGTGGAACTTCATAGCAAAGAACAAAGTTCGTTTTGGATGGATCAATTTAGTTAAAATAGACAGTTTTTGCATGAAAACTCATTCCTGGTGGAACTTCATAGCAAAGAACAAAGTTCGTATCGGATGCACCAATTTAGTTGAAATAGACAGTTTTTGCATGAAAACTCATTCCTGGTGGAACTTCATAGCAAAGAACAAAGTTCGTTTTGGATGGACAAAGTTAGTTGAAATAGACAGTTTTTGCATGAAAACTCATTCCTGGTGGAACTTCATAGCAAAGAACAAAGTTCGTTTTGGATGGATCAATTTAGTTGAAATAGACAGTTTTTGCATGAAAACTCATTCCTGGTGGAACTTCATAGCAAAGAACAAAGTTCGTTTTGGATGGATCAATTTAGTTAAAATAGACAGTTTTTGCATGAAAACTCATTCCTGGTGGAACTTCATAGCAAAGAACAAAGTTCGCATCGGATGCACCAATTTAGTTGAAATAGACAGTTTTTGCATGAAAACTCATTCCTGGTGGAACTTCATAGCAAAGAACAAAGTTCGTTTTGGATGGATCAATTTAGTTGAAATAGACAGTTTTTGCATGAAAACTCATTCCTGGTGGAACTTCATAGCAAAGTACAAAGTTCGTTTTGGATGGATCAATTTAGTTAAAATAGACAGTTTTTGCATGAAAACTCATTCCTGGTGGAACTTCATAGCAAAGTACAAAGTTCGTTTTGGATGGACAAAGTTAGTTGAAATAGACAGTTCTTGCATGAAAACTCATTCCTGGTGGAACTTCATAGCAAAGAACAAAGTTCGTATCGGATGCACCAATTTAGTTGAAATAGACAGTTTTTGCATGAAAACTCATTCCTGGTGGAACTTCATAGCAAAGTACAAAGTTCGTTTTGGATGGACAAAGTTAGTTGAAATAGACAGTTTTTGCATGAAAACTCATTCCTGGTGGAACTTCATAGCAAAGTACAAAGTTCGTTTTGGATGGATCAATTTAGTTAAAATAGACAGTTTTTGCATGAAAACTCATTCCTGGTGGAACTTCATAGCAAAGTACAAAGTTCGTTTTGGATGGACAAAGTTAGTTGAAATAGACAGTTCTTGCATGAAAACTCATTCCTGGTGGAACTTCATAGCAAAGAACAAAGTTCGTATCGGATGCACCAATTTAGTTGAAATAGACAGTTTTTGCATGAAAACTCATTCCTGGTGGAACTTCATAGCAAAGTACAAAGTTCGTTTTGGATGGATCAATTTAGTTGAAATAGACAGTTTTTGCATGAAAACTCAGTCCTGGTGGAACTTCATAGCAAAGTACAAAGTTCGTTTTGGATGGACAAAGTTAGTTGAAATAGACAGTTCTTGCATAAAAACTCATTCCTGGTGGAACTTCATAGCAAAGTACAAAGTTCGTTTTGGATGGACAAAGTTAGTTGAAATAGACAGTTTTTGCATGAAAACTCATTCCTGGTGGAACTTCATAGCAAAGTACAAAGTTCGTTTTGGATGGATCAATTTAGTTAAAATAGACAGTTTTTGCATGAAAACTCATTCCTGGTGGAACTTCATAGCAAAGTACAAAGTTCGTTTTGGATGGATCAATTTAGTTAAAATAGACAGTTTTTGCATGAAAACTCATTCCTGGTGGAACTTCATAGCAAAGAACAAAGTTCGTTTTGGATGGATCAATTTAGTTGAAATAGACAGTTTTTGCATGAAAACTCATTCCTGGTGGAACTTCATAGCAAAGTACAAAGTTCGTTTTGGATGGATCAATTTAGTTAAAATAGACAGTTTTTGCATGAAAACTCAGTCCTGGTGGAACTTCATAGCAAAGTACAAAGTTCGTTTTGGATGGACAAAGTTAGTTGAAATAGACAGTTCTTGCATGAAAACTCATTCCTGGTGGAACTTCATAGCAAAGTACAAAGTTCGTTTTGGATGGACAAAGTTAGTTGAAATAGACAGTTTTTGCATGAAAACTCATTCCTGGTGGAACTTCATAGCAAAGTACAAAGTTCGTTTTGGATGGACAAAGTTAGTTGAAATAGACAGTTTTTGCATGAAAACTCATTCCTGGTGGAACTTCATAGCAAAGTACAAAGTTCGTATCGGATGGATCAATTTAGTTGAAATAGACAGTTTTTGCATGAAAACTCATTCCTGGTGGAACTTCATAGCAAAGAACAAAGTTCGTTTTGGATGGATCAATTTAGTTGAAATAGACAGTTTTTGCATGAAAACTCATTCCTGGTGGAACTTCATAGCAAAGAACAAAGTTCGCATCGGATGCACCAATTTAGTTGAAATAGACAGTTTTTGCATGAAAACTCATTCCTGGTGGAACTTCATAGCAAAGAACAAAGTTCGTTTTGGATGGATCAATTTAGTTGAAATAGACAGTTTTTGCATGAAAACTCATTCCTGGTGGAACTTCATAGCAAAGTACAAAGTTCGTTTTGGATGGATCAATTTAGTTAAAATAGACAGTTTTTGCATGAAAACTCATTCCTGGTGGAACTTCATAGCAAAGAACAAAGTTCGTTTTGGATGGATCAATTTAGTTAAAATAGACAGTTTTTGCATGAAAACTCATTCCTGGTGGAACTTCATAGCAAAGTACAAAGTTCGTTTTGGATGGACAAAGTTAGTTGAAATAGACAGTTCTTGCATGAAAACTCATTCCTGGTGGAACTTCATAGCAAAGAACAAAGTTCGTTTTGGATGGATCAATTTAGTTGAAATAGACAGTTTTTGCATGAAAACTCATTCCTGGTGGAACTTCATAGCAAAGTACAAAGTTCGTTTTGGATGGATCAATTTAGTTAAAATAGACAGTTTTTGCATGAAAACTCATTCCTGGTGGAACTTCATAGCAAAGTACAAAGTTCGTTTTGGATGGATCAATTTAGTTAAAATAGACAGTTTTTGCATGAAAACTCATTCCTGGTGGAACTTTATAGCAAAGTACAAAGTTCGTTTTGGATGGATCAATTTAGTTGAAATAGACAGTTTTTGCATGAAAACTCATTCCTGGTGGAACTTCATAGCAAAGTACAAAGTTCGTTTTGGATGGATCAATTTAGTTGAAATAGACAGTTTTTGCATGAAAACTCATTCCTGGTGGAACTTCATAGCAAAGTACAAAGTTCGTTTTGGATGGATCAATTTAGTTGAAATAGACAGTTTTTGCATGAAAACTCATTCCTGGTGGAACTTCATAGCAAAGTACAAAGTTCGTTTTGGATGGATCAATTTAGTTGTAATAGACAGTTTTTGCATGTAAACTCATTCCTGGTGGAACTTCATAGCAAAGAACAAAGTTCGTATCGGATGCACCAATTTAGTTGAAATAGACAGTTTTTGCATGAAAACTCATTCCTGGTGGAACTTCATAGCAAAGAACAAAGTTCGTTTTGGATGGATCAATTTAGTTGAAATAGACAGTTTTTGCATGAAAACTCATTCCTGGTGGAACTTCATAGCAAAGTACAAAGTTCGTTTTGGATGGATCAATTTAGTTAAAATAGACAGTTTTTGCATGAAAACTCATTCCTGGTGGAACTTCATAGCAAAGTACAAAGTTCGTTTTGGATGGACAAAGTTAGTTGAAATAGACAGTTTTTGCATGAAAACTCATTCCTGGTGGAACTTCATAGCAAAGAACAAAGTTCGTTTTGGATGGATCAATTTAGTTGAAATAGACAGTTTTTGCATGAAAACTCATTCCTGGTGGAACTTCATAGCAAAGTACAAAGTTCGTTTTGGATGGATCAATTTAGTTAAAATAGACAGTTTTTGCATGAAAACTCATTCCTGGTGGAACTTCATAGCAAAGTACATAGTTCGTTTTGGATGGACAAAGTTAATTGAAATAGACAGTTCTTGCATGAAAACTCATTCCTGGTGGAACTTCATAGCAAAGTACAAAGTTCGTTTTGGATGGATCAATTTAGTTAAAATAGACAGTTTTTGCATGAAAACTCATTCCTGGTGGAACTTCATAGCAAAGTACAAAGTTCGTTTTGGATGGATCAATTTAGTTAAAATAGACAGTTTTTGCATGAAAACTCATTCCTGGTGGAACTTCATAGCAAAGTACAAAGTTCGTTTAGGATGGACAAAGTTAGTTGAAATAGACAGTTCTTGCATGAAAACTCATTCCTGGTAGAACTTCATAGCAAAGTACAAAGTTCGTTTTGGATGGATCAATTTAGTTGAAATAGACAGTTTTTGCATGAAAACTCATTCCTGGTGGAACTTCATAGCAAAGTACAAAGTTCGTTTTGGATGGATCAATTTAGTTGAAATAGACAGTTTTTGCATGTAAACTCATTCCTGGTGGAACTTCATAGCAAAGAACAAAGTTCGTATCGGATGAACCAATTTAGTTGAAATAGACAGTTTTTACATGAAAACTCATTCCTGGTGGAACTTCATAGCAAAGAACAAAGTTCGTATCGGATGGACGAATTAAGTTGAAATAGACAGTTTTTGCATGAAAACTCATTCCTGGTGGAACTTCATAGCAAAGAACAAAGTTCGTTTTGGATGGATCAATTTAGTTGAAATAGACAGTTTTTGCATGAAAACTCATTCCTGGTGGAACTTCATAGCAAAGTACAAAGTTCGTTTTGGATGGATCAATTTAGTTAAAATAGACAGTTTTTGCATGAAAACTCATTCCTGGTGGAACTTCATAGCAAAGTACAAAGTTCGTTTTGGATGGACAAAGTTAGTTGAAATAGACAGTTTTTGCATGAAACTCATTCCTGGTGGAACTTCATAGCAAAGAACAAAGTTCGTTTTGGATGGATCAATTTAGTTGAAATAGACAGTTTTTGCATGAAAACTCATTCCTGGTGGAACTTCATAGCAAAGTACAAAGTTCGTTTTGGATGGATCAATTTAGTTAAAATTGACAGTTTTTGCATGAAAACTCATTCCTGGTGGAACTTCATAGCAAAGAACAAAGTTCGTTTTGGATGGATCAATTTAGTTGAAATAGACAGTTTTTGCATGAAAACTCATTCCTGGTGGAACTTCATAGCAAAGTACAAAGTTCGTTTTGGATGGACAAAGTTAGTTGAAATAGACAGTTCTTGCATGAAAACTCATTCCTGGTGGAACTTCATAGCAAAGTACAAAGTTCGTTTTGGATGGATCAATTTAGTTGAAATAGACAGTTTTTGCATGAAAACTCATTCCTGGTGGAACTTCATAGCCAAGTACAAAGTTCGTTTTGGATGGATCAATTTAGTTAAAATAGACAGTTTTTGCATGAAAACTCATTCCTGGTGAAACTTCATAGCAAAGTACAAAGTTCGTTTTGGATGGACAAAGTTAGTTGAAATAGACAGTTCTTGCATGAAAACTCATTCCTGGTGGAACTTCATAGCAAAGTACAAAGTTCGTTTTGGATGGATCAATTTAGTTAAAATTGACAGTTTTTGCATGAAAACTCATTCCTGGTGGAACTTCATAGCAAAGAACAAAGTTCGTTTTGGATGGATCAATTTAGTTGAAATAGACAGTTTTTGCATGAAAACTCATTCCTGGTGGAACTTCATAGCAAAGTACAAAGTTCGTTTTGGATGGACAAAGTTAGTTGAAATAGACAGTTCTTGCATGAAAACTCATTCCTGGTGGAACTTCATAGCAAAGAACAAAGTTCGTTTTGGATGGATCAATTTAGTTGAAATAGACAGTTTTTGCATGAAAACTCATTCCTGGTGGACTTCATAGCCAAGTACAAAGTTCGTTTTGGATGGATCAATTTAGTTAAAATAGACAGTTTTTGCATGAAAACTCATTCCTGGTGAAACTTCATAGCAAAGTACAAAGTTCGTTTTGGATGGACAAAGTTAGTTGAAATAGACAGTTCCTTGCATGAAAACTCATTCCTGGTAGAACTTCATAGCAAAGTACAAAGTTCGTTTTGGATGGATCAATTTAGTTTGAAATAGACAGGTTTTTGCATGAAAACTCATTCCTGGTGACTTCATAGCAAAGTACAAAGTTCGTTTTGGATGGATCAATTTAGTTGAAATAGACAGTTTTTGCATGAAAACTCATTCCTGGTGGAACTTCATAGCAAAGAACAAAGTTCGTATCGGATGCACCAATTTAGTTGAAATAGACAGTTTTTGCATGAAAACTCATTCCTGGTGGAACTTCATAGCAAAGAACAAAGTTCGTTTTGGATGGATCAATTTAGTTGAAATAGACAGTTTTTGCATGAAAACTCATTCCTGGTGGAACTTCATAGCAAAGTACAAAGTTCGTTTTGGATGGATCAATTTAGTTAAAATAGACAGTTTTTGCATGAAAACTCATTCTTGGTGGAACTTCATAGCAAAGTACAAAGTTCGTTTTGGATGGACAAAGTTAGTTGAAATAGACAGTTTTTGCATGAAAACTCATTCCTGGTGGAACTTCATAGCAAAGAACAAAGTTCGTTTTGGATGGATCAATTTAGTTGAAATAGACAGTTTTTGCATGAAAACTCATTCCTGGTGGAACTTCATAGCAAAGTACAAAGTTCGTTTTGGATGGATCAATTTAGTTAAAATAGACAGTTTTTGCATGAAAACTCATTCCTGGTGGAACTTCATAGCAAAGTACAAAGTTCGTTTTGGATGGACAAAGTTAGTTGAAATAGACAGTTCTTGCATGAAAACTCATTCCTGGTGGAACTTCATAGCAAAGTACAAAGTTCGTTTTGGATGGACAAAGTTAGTTGAAATAGACAGTTTTTGCATGAAAACTCATTCCTGGTGGAACTTCATAGCAAAGAACAAGTTCGTTTTGGATGGATCAATTTAGTTGAAATAGACAGTTTTTGCATGAAAACTCATTCCTGGTGGAACTTCATAGCAAAGTACAAAGTTCGTTTTGGATGGATCAATTTAGTTAAAATAGACAGTTTTTGCATGAAAACTCATTCCTGGTGGAACTTCATAGCAAAGAACAAAGTTCGTTTTGGATGGATCAATTTAGTTGAAATAGACAGTTTTTGCATGAAAACTCATTCCTGGTGGAACTTCATAGCAAAGTACAAAGTTCGTTTTGGATGGACAAAGTTAGTTGAAATAGACAGTTTTTGCATGAAAACTCATTCCTGGTGGAACTTCATAGCAAAGAACAAAGTTCGTTTTGGATGGATCAATTTAGTTGAAATAGACAGTTTTTGCATGAAAACTCATTCCTGGTGGAACTTCATAGCAAAGAACAAAGTTCGTTTTGGATGGATCAATTTAGTTGAAATAGACAGTTTTTGCATGAAAACTCATTCCTGGTGGAACTTCATAGCAAAGTACAAAGTTCGTTTTGGATGGATCAATTTAGTTAAAATAGACAGTTTTTGCATGAAAACTCATTCCTGGTGGAACTTCATAGCAAAGTACAAAGTTCGTTTTGGATGGACCAAAGTTAGTTGAAATAGACAGTTCTTGCATGAAAACTCATTCCTGGTGGAACTTCATAGCAAAGTACAAAGTTCGTTTTGGATGGACAAAGTTAGTTGAAATAGACAGTTTTTGCATGAAAACTCATTCCTGGTGGAACTTCATAGCAAAGAACAAAGTTCGTTTTGGATGGATCAATTTAGTTGAAATAGACAGTTTTTGCATGAAAACTCATTCCTGGTGGAACTTCATAGCAAAGAACAAAGTTCGTTTTGGATGGATCAATTTAGTTGAAATAGACAGTTTTTGCATGAAAACTCATTCCTGGTGGAACTTCATAGCAAAGTACAAAGTTCGTTTTGGATGGATCAATTTAGTTAAAATAGACAGTTTTTGCATGAAAACTCATTCCTGGTGGAACTTCATAGCAAAGTACAAAGTTCGTTTTGGATGCACCAATTTAGTTGAAATAGACAGTTTTTGCATGAAAACTCATTCCTGGTGGAACTTCATAGCAAAGAACAAAGTTCGTATCGGATGCACCAATTTAGTTGAAATAGACAGTTTTTGCATGAAAAACTCATTCCTGTGGAACTTCATAGCAAAGTACAAAGTTCGTTTTGGATGGACAAAGTTAGTTGAAATAGACAGTTTTTGCATGAAAACTCATTCCTGGTAGAACTTCATAGCAAAGTACAAAGTTCGTTTTGGATGGATCAATTTAGTTGAAATAGACAGTTTTTGCATGAAAACTCATTCCTGGTGGAACTTCATAGCAAAGAACAAAGTTCGTATCGGATGCACCAATTTAGTTGAAATAGACAGTTTTTGCATGAAAACTCATTCCTGGTGGAACTTCATAGCAAAGTACAAAGTTCGTTTTGGATGGACAAAGTTAGTTGAAATAGACAGTTTTTGCATAAAAACTCATTCCTGGTGGAACTTCATAGCAAAAGTACAAAGTTCGTTTTGGATGGACAAAGTTAGTTGAAATAGACAGTTTTTGCATGAAAACTCATTCCTGGTGGAACTTCATAGCAAAGTACAAAGTTCGTTTTGGATGGACAAAGTTAGTTGAAATAGACAGTTTTTGCATAAAAACTCATTCCTGGTGGAACTTCATAGCAAAGTACAAAGTTCGTTTTGGATGGATCAATTTAGTTGAAATAGACAGTTTTTGCATGAAAACTCTTTCCTGGTGGAACTTCATAGCAAAGTACAAAGTTCGTTTTGGATGGATCAATTTAGTTGAAATAGACAGTTTTTGCATGAAAACTCATTCCTGGTGGAACTTCATAGCAAAGTACAAAGTTCGTTTTGGATGGATCAATTTAGTTGAAATAGACAGTTTTTGCATGAAAACTCATTCCTGGTGGAACTTCATAGCAAAGTACAAAGTTCGTTTTGGATGGACAAAGTTAGTTGAAATAGACAGTTTTTGCATAAAAACTCATTCCTGGTGGAACTTCATAGCAAAGTACAAAGTTCGTTTTGGATGGACAAAGTTAGTTGAAATAGACAGTTTTTGCATGAAAACTCATTCCTGGTGGAACTTCATAGCAAAGTACAAAGTTCGTTTTGGATGGATCAATTTAGTTGAAATAGACAGTTTTTGCATGAAAACTCAATCCTGGTAGAACTTCATAGCAAAGTACAAAGTTCGTTTTGGATGGATCAATTTAGTTGAAATAGACAGTTTTTGCATGAAAACTCATTCCTGGTGGAACTTCATAGCAAAGTACAAAGTTCGTTTTGGATAGATCAATTTAGTTGAAATAGACAGTTTTTGCATGAAAACTCATTCCTGGTGGAACTTCATAGCAAAAGTACAAAGTTCGTTTTGGATGGATCAATTTAGTTGAAATAGACAGTTTTTGCATGAAAACTCATTCCTGGTAGAACTTCATAGCAAAGTACAAAGTTCGTTTTGGATGGATCAATTTAGTTGAAATAGACAGGTTTTGCATGTAAACTCATTCCTGGTGGAACTTCATAGCAAAGTACAAAGTTCGTTTTGGATGGACAAAGTTAGTTGAAATAGACAGTTTTTGCATGAAAACTCATTCCTGGTGGAACTTCATAGCAAAGTACAAAGTTCGTTTTGGATGGATCAATTTAGTTGAAATAGACAGTTTTTGCATGAAAACTCATTCCTGGTGGAACTTCATAGCAAAGTACAAAGTTCGTTTTGGATGGATCAATTTAGTTGAAATAGACAGTTCTTGCATGAAAACTCATTTCCTGGTAGAACTTCATAGCAAAGTACAAAGTTGGTTTTAGATGGACAAAGTTAGTTGAAATAGACAGTTTTTGCATGAAAACTCATTCCTGGTGGAACTTCATAGCAAAGTACAAAGTTCGTTTTGGTATGGACAAAGTTAGTTGAAATAGACAGTTTTTGCATGAAAACTCATTCCTGGTGGAACTTCATAGCAAAGTACAAAGTTCGTTTTGGATGGATCAATTTAGTTGAAATAGACAGTTTTTGCATGAAAACTCTTTCTGGTGGAACTTCATAGCAAAGTACAAAGTTCGTTTTGGATGGATCAATTTAGTTGAAATAGACAGTTTTTGCATGAAAACTCATTCCTGGTGGAACTTCATAGCAAAGTACAAAGTTCGTTTTGGATGGATCAATTTAGTTGAAATAGACAGTTTTTGCATGAAAACTCATTCCTGGTGGAACTTCATAGCAAAGTACAAAGTTCGTTTTGGATGGACAAAGTTAGTTGAAATAGACAGTTTTTGCATAAAAACTCATTCCTGGTGGAACTTCATAGCAAAGTACAAAGTTCGTTTTGGATGGACAAAGTTAGTTGAAATAGACAGTTTTTGCATGAAAAACTCATTCCTGGTGGAACTTCATAGCAAAGTACAAAGTTCGTTTTGGATGGACAAAGTTAGTTGAAATAGACAGTTTTTGCATGAAAACTCATTCCTGGTGGAACTTCATAGCAAAGTACAAAGTTCGTTTTGGATGGATCAATTTAGTTGGAATAGACAGTTTTTGCATGAAAACTCTTTCCTGGTGGAACTTCATAGCAAAGTACAAAGTTCGTTTTGGATGGATCAATTTAGTTGAAATAGACAGTTTTTGCATGAAAACTCTTTCCTGGTGGAACTTCATAGCAAAGTACAAAGTTCGTTTTGGATGGATCAATTTAGTTGAAATAGACAGTTTTTGCATGAAAACTCATTCCTGGTGGAACTTCATAGCAAAGTACAAAGTTCGTTTTGGATGGACAAAGTTAGTTGAAATAGACAGTTTTTGCATAAAAACTCATTCCTGGTGGAACTTCATAGCAAAGTACAAAGTTCGTTTTGGATGGACAAAGTTAGTTGAAATAGACAGTTTTTGCATGAAAACTCATTCCTGGTGGAACTTCATAGCAAAGTACAAAGTTCGTTTTGGATGGACAAAGTTAGTTGAAATAGACAGTTTTTGCATGAAAAACTCATTCCTGGTGGAACTTCATAGCAAAGTACAAAGTTCGTTTTGGATGGACAAAGTTAGTTGAAATAGACAGTTTTTGCATGAAAACTCATTCCTGGTGGAACTTCATAGCAAAGTACAAAGTTCGTTTTGGATGGATCAATTTAGTTGAAATAGACAGTTTTTGCATGAAAACTCTTTCCTGGTGGAACTTCATAGCAAAGTACAAAGTTCGTTTTGGATGGATCAATTTAGTTGAAATAGACAGTTTTTGCATGAAAACTCATTCCTGGTGGAACTTCATAGCAAAGTACAAAGTTCGTTTTGGATGGATCAATTTAGTTGTAATAGACAGTTTTTGCATGTAAACTCATTCCTGGTGGAACTTCATAGCAAAGAACAAAGTTCGTATCGGATGCACCAATTTAGTTGAAATAGACAGTTTTTGCATGAAAACTCATTCCTGGTGGAACTTCATAGCAAAGAACAAAGTTCGTTTTGGATGGATCAATTTAGTTGAAATAGACAGTTTTTGCATGAAAACTCATTCCTGGTGGAACTTCATAGCAAAGTACAAAGTTCGTTTTGGATGGATCAATTTAGTTAAAATAGACAGTTTTTGCATGAAAACTCATTCCTGGTGGAACTTCATAGCAAAGTACAAAGTTCGTTTTGGATGGACAAAGTTAGTTGAAATAGACAGTTTTTGCATGAAAACTCATTCCTGGTGGAACTTCATAGCAAAGAACAAAGTTCGTTTTGGATGGATCAATTTTAGTTGAAATAGACAGTTTTTGCATGAAAACTCATTCCTGGTGGAACTTCATAGCAAAGTACAAAGTTCGTTTTGGATGGATCAATTTAGTTAAAATAGACAGTTTTTGCATGAAAACTCATTCCTGGTGGAACTTCATAGCAAAGTACATAGTTCGTTTTGGATGGACAAAGTTAATTGAAATAGACAGTTCTTGCATGAAAACTCATTCCTGGTGGAACTTCATAGCAAAGTACAAAGTTCGTTTTGGATGGATCAATTTAGTTAAAATAGACAGTTTTTGCATGAAAACTCATTCCTGGTGGAACTTCATAGCAAAGTACAAAGTTCGTTTTGGATGGATCAATTTAGTTAAAATAGACAGTTTTTGCATGAAAACTCATTCCTGGTGGAACTTCATAGCAAAGTACATAGTTCGTTTTGGATGGACAAAGTTAATTGAAATAGACAGTTCTTGCATGAAAACTCATTCCTGGTGGAACTTCATAGCAAAGTACAAAGTTCGTTTAGGATGGACAAAGTTAGTTGAAATAGACAGTTCTTGCATGAAAACTCATTCCTGGTAGAACTTCATAGCAAAGTACAAAGTTCGTTTTGGATGGATCAATTTAGTTGAAATAGACAGTTTTTGCATGAAAACTCATTCCTGGTGGAACTTCATAGCAAAGTACAAAGTTCGTTTTGGATGGATCAATTTAGTTGAAATAGACAGTTTTTGCATGTAAACTCATTCCTGGTGGAACTTCATAGCAAAGAACAAAGTTCGTATCGGATGAACCAATTTAGTTGAAATAGACAGTTTTTACATGAAAACTCATTCCTGGTGGAACTTCATAGCAAAGAACAAAGTTCGTATCGGATGGACGAATTAAGTTGAAATAGACAGTTTTTGCATGAAAACTCATTCCTGGTGGAACTTCATAGCAAAGAACAAAGTTCGTTTTGGATGGATCAATTTAGTTGAAATAGACAGTTTTTGCATGAAAACTCATTCCTGGTGGAACTTCAGAGCAAAGTACAAAGTTCGTTTTGGATGGATCAATTTAGTTAAAATAGACAGTTTTTGCATGAAAACTCATTCCTGGTGGAACTTCATAGCAAAGTACAAAGTTCGTTTTGGATGGACAAAGTTAGTTGAAATAGACAGTTTTTGCATGAAACTCATTCCTGGTGGAACTTCATAGCAAAGAACAAAGTTCGTTTTGGATGGATCAATTTAGTTGAAATAGACAGTTTTTGCATGAAAACTCATTCCTGGTGGAACTTCATAGCAAAGTACAAAGTTCGTTTTGGATGGATCAATTTAGTTAAAATTGACAGTTTTTGCATGAAAACTCATTCCTGGTGGAACTTCATAGCAAAGAACAAAGTTCGTTTTGGATGGATCAATTTAGTTGAAATAGACAGTTTTTGCATGAAAACTCATTCCTGGTGGAACTTCATAGCAAAGTACAAAGTTCGTTTTGGATGGACAAAGTTAGTTGAAATAGACAGTTCTTGCATGAAAACTCATTCCTGGTGGAACTTCATAGCAAAGTACAAAGTTCGTTTTGGATGGATCAATTTAGTTGAAATAGACAGTTTTTGCATGAAAACTCATTCCTGGTGGAACTTCATAGCCAAGTACAAAGTTCGTTTTGGATGGATCAATTTAGTTAAAATAGACAGTTTTTGCATGAAAACTCATTCCTGGTGAAACTTCATAGCAAAGTACAAAGTTCGTTTTGGATGGACAAAGTTAGTTGAAATAGACAGTTCTTGCATGAAAACTCATTCCTGGTGGAACTTCATAGCAAAGTACAAAGTTCGTTTTGGATGGATCAATTTAGTTAAAATTGACAGTTTTTGCATGAAAACTCATTCCTGGTGGAACTTCATAGCAAAGAACAAAGTTCGTTTTGGATGGATCAATTTAGTTGAAATAGACAGTTTTGCATGAAAACTCATTCCTGGTGGAACTTCATAGCAAAGTACAAAGTTCGTTTTGGATGGACAAAGTTAGTTGAAATAGACAGTTCTTGCATGAAAACTCATTCCTGGTGGAACTTCATAGCAAAGAACAAAGTTCGTTTTGGATGGATCAATTTAGTTGAAATAGACAGTTTTTGCATGAAAACTCATTCCTGGTGGAACTTCATAGCCAAGTACAAAGTTCGTTTTGGATGGATCAATTTAGTTAAAATAGACAGTTTTTGCATGAAAACTCATTCCTGGTGAAACTTCATAGCAAAGTACAAAGTTCGTTTTGGATGGACAAAGTTAGTTGAAATAGACAGTTCTTGCATGAAAACTCATTCCTGGTAGAACTTCATAGCAAAGTACAAAGTTCGTTTTGGATGGATCAATTTAGTTGAAATAGACAGTTTTTGCATGAAAACTCATTCCTGGTGGAACTTCATAGCAAAGTACAAAGTTCGTTTTGGATGGATCAATTTAGTTGAAATAGACAGTTTTTGCATGTAAACTCATTCCTGGTGGAACTTCATAGCAAAGAACAAAGTTCGTATCGGATGCACCAATTTAGTTGAAATAGACAGTTTTTGCATGAAAACTCATTCCTGGTGGAACTTCATAGCAAAGAACAAAGTTCGTTTTGGATGGATCAATTTAGTTGAAATAGACAGTTTTTGCATGAAAACTCATTCCTGGTGGAACTTCATAGCAAAGTACAAAGTTCGTTTTGGATGGATCAAGTTAGTTAAAATAGACAGTTTTTGCATGAAAACTCATTCTTGGTGGAACTTCATAGCAAAGTACAAAGTTCGTTTTGGATGGACAAAGTTAGTTGAAATAGACAGTTTTTGCATGAAAACTCATTCCTGGTGGAACTTCATAGCAAAGAACAAAGTTCGTTTTGGATGGATCAATTTAGTTGAAATAGACAGTTTTTGCATGAAAACTCATTCCTGGTGGAACTTCATAGCAAAGTACAAAGTTCGTTTTGGATGGATCAATTTAGTTAAAATAGACAGTTTTTGCATGAAAACTCATTCCTGGTGGAACTTCATAGCAAAGTACAAAGTTCGTTTTGGATGGACAAAGTTAGTTGAAATAGACAGTTCTTGCATGAAAACTCATTCCTGGTGGAACTTCATAGCAAAGTACAAAGTTCGTTTTGGATGGACAAAGTTAGTTGAAATAGACAGTTTTTGCATGAAAACTCATTCCTGGTGGAACTTCATAGCAAAGAACAAAGTTCGTTTTGGATGGATCAATTTAGTTGAAATAGACAGTTTTTGCATGAAAACTCATTCCTGGTGGAACTTCATAGCAAAGTACAAAGTTCGTTTTGGATGGATCAATTTAGTTAAAATAGACAGTTTTTGCATGAAAACTCATTCCTGGTGGAACTTCATAGCAAAGAACAAAGTTCGTTTTGGATGGATCAATTTAGTTGAAATAGACAGTTTTTGCATGAAAACTCATTCCTGGTGGAACTTCATAGCAAAGTACAAAGTTCGTTTTGGATGGACAAAGTTAGTTGAAATAGACAGTTTTTGCATGAAAACTCATTCCTGGTGGAACTTCATAGCAAAGAACAAAGTTCGTTTTGGATTGGATCAATTTAGTTGGAAATAGACAGTTTTTGCATGAAAACTCATTCCTGGTGGAACTTCATAGCAAAGAACAAAGTTCGTTTTGGATGGATCAATTTAGTTGAAATAGACAGTTTTTGCATGAAAACTCATTCCTGGTGGAACTTCATAGCAAAGTACAAAAGTTCGTTTTGGATGGATCAATTTAGTTAAAATAGACAGTTTTTGCATGAAAACTCATTCCTGGTGGAACTTCATAGCAAAGTACAAAGTTCGTTTTGGATGGACAAAGTTAGTTGAAATAGACAGTTCTTGCATGAAAACTCATTCCTGGTGGAACTTCATAGCAAAGTACAAAGTTCGTTTTGGATGGACAAAGTTAGTTGAAATAGACAGTTTTTGCATGAAAACTCATTCCTGGTGGAACTTCATAGCAAAGAACAAAGTTCGTTTTGGATGGATCAATTTAGTTGAAATAGACAGTTTTTGCATGAAAACTCATTCCTGGTGGAACTTCATAGCAAAGAACAAAGTTCGTTTTGGATGGATCAATTTAGTTGAAATAGACAGTTTTTGCATGAAAACTCATTCCTGGTGGAACTTCATAGCAAAGTACAAAGTTCGTTTTGGATGGATCAATTTAGTTAAAATAGACAGTTTTTTGCATGAAAACTCATTCCTGGTGGAACTTCATAGCAAAGTACAAAGTTCGTTTTGGATGCACCAATTTAGTTGAAATAGACAGTTTTTGCATGAAAACTCATTCCTGGTGGAACTTCATAGCAAAGAACAAAGTTCGTATCGGATGCACCAATTTAGTTGAAATAGACAGTTTTTGCATGAAAACTCATTCCTGGTGGAACTTCATAGCAAAGTACAAAGTTCGTTTTGGATGGACAAAGTTAGTTGAAATAGACAGTTTTTGCATGAAAACTCATTCCTGGTAGAACTTCATAGCAAAGTACAAAGTTCGTTTTGGATGGATCAATTTAGTTGAAATAGACAGTTTTTGCATGAAAACTCATTCCTGGTGGAACTTCATAGCAAAGAACAAAGTTCGTATCGGATGCACCAATTTAGTTGAAATAGACAGTTTTTGCATGAAAACTCATTCCTGGTGGAACTTCATAGCAAAGTTCAAAGTTCGTTTTGGATGGACAAAGTTAGTTGAAATAGACAGTTTTTGCATAAAAAACTCATTCCTGGTGGAACTTCATAGCAAAGTACAAAGTTCGTTTTGGATGGACAAAGTTCAGTTGAAATAGACAGTTTTTGCATGAAAACTCATTCCTGGTGGAACTTCATAGCAAAGTACAAAGTTCGTTTTGGATGGACAAAGTTAGTTGAAATAGACAGTTTTTGCATAAAAACTCATTCCTGGTGGAACTTCATAGCAAAGTACAAAGTTCGTTTTGGATGGATCAATTTAGTTGAAATAGACAGTTTTTGCATGAAAACTCTTTCCTGGTGGGAACTTCATAGCAAAGTACAAAGTTCGTTTTGGATGGATCAATTTAGTTGAAATAGGACAGTTTTTGCATGAAAACTCATTCCTGGTGGAACTTCATAGCAAAGTACAAAGTTCGTTTTGGATGGATCAATTTAGTTGAAATAGACAGTTTTTGCATGAAAACTCATTCCTGGTGGAACTTCATAGCAAAGTACAAAGTTCGTTTTGGATGGACAAAGTTAGTTGAAATAGACAGTTTTTGCATAAAAACTCATTCCTGGTGGAACTTCATAGCAAAGTACAAAGTTCGTTTTGGATGGACAAAGTTAGTTGAAATAGACAGTTTTTGCATGAAAACTCATTCCTGGTGGAACTTCATAGCAAAGTACAAAGTTCGTTTTGGATGGATCAATTTAGTTGAAATAGACAGTTTTTGCATGAAAACTCAATCCTGGTAGAACTTCATAGCAAAGTACAAAGTTCGTTTTGGATGGATCAATTTAGTTGAAATAGACAGTTTTTGCATGAAAACTCATTCCTGGTGGAACTTCATAGCAAAGTACAAAGTTCGTTTTGGATAGATCAATTTAGTTGAAATAGACAGTTTTTGCATGAAAACTCATTCCTGGTGGAACTTCATAGCAAAGTACAAAGTTCGTTTTGGATGGATCAATTTAGTTGAAATAGACAGTTTTTGCATGAAAACTCATTCCTGGTAGAACTTCATAGCAAAGTACAAAGTTCGTTTTGGATGGATCAATTTAGTTGAAATAGACAGGTTTTGCATGTAAACTCATTCCTGGTGGAACTTCATAGCAAAGTACAAAGTTCGTTTTGGATGGACAAAGTTAGTTGAAATAGACAGTTTTTGCATGAAAACTCATTCCTGGTGGAACTTCATAGCAAAGTACAAAGTTCGTTTTGGATGGATCAATTTAGTTGAAATAGACAGTTTTTGCATGAAAACTCATTCCTGGTGGAACTTCATAGCAAAGTACAAAGTTCGTTTTGGATGGATCAATTTAGTTGAAATAGACAGTTCTTGCATGAAAACTCATTCCTGGTAGAACTTCATAGCAAAGTACAAAGTTGGTTTTAGATGGACAAAGTTAGTTGAAATAGACAGTTTTTGCATGAAAACTCATTCCTGGTGGAACTTCATAGCAAAGTACAAAGTTCGTTTTGGATGGACAAAGTTAGTTGAAATAGACAGTTTTTGCATGAAAACTCATTCCTGGTGGAACTTCATAGCAAAGTACAAAGTTCGTTTTGGATGGATCAATTTAGTTGAAATAGACAGTTTTTGCATGAAAACTCTTTCCTGGTGGAACTTCATAGCAAAGTACAAAGTTCGTTTTGGATGGATCAATTTAGTTGAAATAGACAGTTTTTGCATGAAAACTCATTCCTGGTGGAACTTCATAGCAAAGTACAAAGTTCGTTTTGGATGGATCAATTTAGTTGAAATAGACAGTTTTTGCATGAAAACTCATTCCTGGTGGAACTTCATAGCAAAGTACAAAGTTCGTTTTGGATGGACAAAGTTAGTTGAAATAGACAGTTTTTGCATAAAAACTCATTCCTGGTGGAACTTCATAGCAAAGTACAAAGTTCGTTTTGGATGGACAAAGTTAGTTGAAATAGACAGTTTTTGCATGAAAACTCATTCCTGGTGGAACTTCATAGCAAAGTACAAAGTTCGTTTTGGATGGACAAAGTTAGTTGAAATAGACAGTTTTTGCATGAAAACTCATTCCTGGTGGAACTTCATAGCAAAGTACAAAGTTCGTTTTGGATGGATCAATTTAGTTGGAATAGACAGTTTTTGCATGAAAACTCTTTCCTGGTGGAACTTCATAGAAAAGTACAAAGTTCGTTTTGGATGGATCAATTTAGTTGAAATAGACAGTTTTTGCATGAAAACTCATTCCTGGTGGAACTTCATAGCAAAGTACAAAGTTCGTTTTGGATGGATCAATTTAGTTGAAATAGACAGTTTTTGCATGAAAACTCATTCCTGGTGGAACTTCATAGCAAAGTACAAAGTTCGTTTTGGATGGACAAAGTTAGTTGAAATAGACAGTTTTTGCATAAAAACTCATTCCTGGTGGAACTTCATAGCAAAGTACAAAGTTCGTTTTGGATGGACAAAGTTAGTTGAAATAGACAGTTTTTGCATGAAAACTCATTCCTGGTGGAACTTCATAGCAAAGTACAAAGTTCGTTTTGGATGGACAAAGTTAGTTGAAATAGACAGTTTTTGCATGAAAACTCATTCCTGGTGGAACTTCATAGCAAAGTACAAAGTTCGTTTTGGATGGATCAATTTAGTTGAAATAGACAGTTCTTGCATGAAAACTCATTCCTGGTAGAACTTCATAGCAAAGTACAAAGTTGGTTTTAGATGGACAAAGTTAGTTGAAATAGACAGTTTTTGCATGAAAACTCATTCCTGGTGGAACTTCATAGCAAAGTACAAAGTTCGTTTTGGATGGACAAAGTTAGTTGAAATAGACAGTTTTTGCATAAAAACTCATTCCTGGTGGAACTTCATAGCAAAGTACAAAGTTCGTTTTGGATGGACAAAGTTAGTTGAAATAGACAGTTTTTGCATGAAAACTCATTCGTGGTGGAACTTCATAGCAAAGTACAAAGTTCGTTTTGGATGGATCAATTTAGTTGAAATAGACAGTTTTTGCATGAAAACTCATTCCTGGTGGAACTTCATAGCAAAGTACAAAGTTCGTTTTGGATGGACAAAGTTAGTTGAAATAGACAGTTTTTGCATGAAAACTCTTTCCTGGTGGAACTTCATAGCAAAGTACAAAGTTCGTTTTGGATGGATCAATTTAGTTGAAATAGACAGTTTTTGCATGAAAACTCATTCCTGGTGGAACTTCATAGCAAAGTACAAAGTTCGTTTTGGATGGATCAATTTAGTTGAAATAGACAGTTTTTGCATGAAAACTCATTCCTGGTGGAACTTCATAGCAAAGTACAAAGTTCGTTTTGGATGGACAAAGTTAGTTGAAATAGACAGTTTTTGCATAAAAACTCATTCCTGGTGGAACTTCATAGCAAAGTACAAAGTTCGTTTTGGATGGACAAAGTTAGTTGAAATAGACAGTTTTTGCATGAAAACTCATTCCTGGTGGAACTTCATAGCAAAGTACAAAGTTCGTTTTGGATGGACAAAGTTAGTTGAAATAGACAGTTTTTGCATGAAAACTCATTCCTGGTGGAACTTCATAGCAAAGTACAAAGTTCGTTTTGGATGGATCAATTTAGTTGAAATAGACAGTTTTTGCATGAAAACTCTTTCCTGGTGGAACTTCATAGCAAAGTACAAAGTTCGTTTTGGATGGATCAATTTAGTTGAAATAGACAGTTTTTGCATGAAAACTCATTCCTGGTGGAACTTCATAGCAAAGTACAAAGTTCGTTTTGGATGGATCAATTTAGTTGAAATAGACAGTTTTTGCATGATAACTCATTCCTGGTGGAACTTCATAGCAAAGTACAAAGTTCGTTTTGGATGGACAAAGTTAGTTGAAATAGACAGTTTTTGCATGAAAACTCATTCCTGGTGGAACTTCATAGCAAAGTACAAAGTTCGTTTTGGATGGATCAATTTAGTTGAAATAGACAGTTTTTGCATGAAAACTCATTCCTGGTAGAACTTCATAGCAAAGTACAAAGTTCGTTTTGGATGGATCAATTTAGTTGAAATAGACAGTTTTTGCATGAAAACTCATTCCTGGTGGAACTTCATAGCAAAGTACAAAGTTCGTTTTGGATGGATCAATTTAGTTGAAATAGACAGTTTTTGCATGAAAACTCATTCCTGGTGGAACTTCATAGCAAAGTACAAAGTTCGTTTTGGATGGATCAATTTAGTTGAAATAGACAGTTTTTGCATGAAAACTCTTTCCTGGTAGAACTTCATAGCAAAGTACAAAGTTCGTTTTGGATGGATCAATTTAGTTGAAATAGACAGGTTTTGCATGTAAACTCATTCCTGGTGGAACTTCATAGCAAAGTACAAAGTTCGTTTTAGATGGACAAAGTTAGTTGAAATAGACAGTTTTTGCATGAAAACTCATTCCTGGTGGAACTTCATAGCAAAGTACAAAGTTCGTTTTGGATGGATCAATTTAGTTGAAATAGACAGTTTTTGCATGTAAACTCATTCCTGGTGGAACTTCATAGCAAAGAACAAAGTTCGTATCGGATGCACCAATTTAGTTGAAATAGACAGTTTTTGCATGAAAACTCATTCCTGGTAGAACTTCATAGCAAAGTACAAAGTTCGTTTTGGATGGATCAATTTAGTTGAAATAGACAGGTTTTGCATGTAAACTCATTCCTGGTGGAACTTCATAGCAAAGTACAAAGTTCGTTTTGGATGGACAAAGTTAGTTGAAATAGACAGTTTTTGCATGAAAACTCATTCCTGGTGGAACTTCATAGGAAAGTACAAAGTTCGTTTTGGATGGATCAATTTAGTTGAAATAGACAGTTTTTGCATGAAAACTCATTCCTGGTGGAACTTCATAGCAAAGTACAAAGTTCGTTTTGGATGGATCAATTTAGTTGAAATAGACAGTTCTTGCATGAAAACTCATTCCTGGTAGAACTTCATAGCAAAGTACAAAGTTGGTTTTAGATGGACAAAGTTAGTTGAAATAGACAGTTTTTGCATGAAAACTCATTCCTGGTGGAACTTCATAGCAAAGTACAAAGTTCGTTTTGGATGGACAAAGTTAGTTGAAATAGACAGTTTTTGCATAAAAACTCATTCCTGGTGGAACTTCATAGCAAAGTACAAAGTTCGTTTTGGATGGATCAATTTAGTTGAAATAGACAGTTTTTGCATGAAAACTCATTCCTGATGGAACTTCATAGCAAAGTACAAAGTTCGTTTTGGATGGACAAAGTTAGTTGAAATAGACAGTTTTTGCATAAAAACTCATTCCTGGTGGAACTTCATAGCAAAGTACAAAGTTCGTTTTGGATGGACAAAGTTAGTTGAAATAGACAGTTTTTGCATGAAAACTCATTCCTGGTGGAACTTCATAGCAAAGTACAAAGTTCGTTTTGGATGGATCAATTTAGTTGAAATAGACAGTTTTTGCATGAAAACTCATTCCTGGTGGAACTTCATAGCAAAGTACAAAGTTCGTTTTGGATGGATCAATTTAGTTGAAATAGACAGTTCTTGCATGAAAACTCATTCCTGGTAGAACTTCATAGCAAAGTACAAAGTTGGTTTTAGATGGACAAAGTTAGTTGAAATAGACAGTTTTTGCATGAAAACTCATTCCTGGTGGAACTTCATAGCAAAGTACAAAGTTCGTTTTGGATGGACAAAGTTAGTTGAAATAGACAGTTTTTGCATAAAAACTCATTCCTGGTGGAACTTCATAGCAAAGTACAAAGTTCGTTTTGGATGGATCAATTTAGTTGAAATAGACAGTTTTTGCATGAAAACTCTTTCCTGGTGGAACTTCATAGCAAAGTACAAAGTTCGTTTTGGATGGATCAATTTAGTTGAAATAGACAGTTTTTGCATGAAAACTCATTCCTGGTGGAACTTCATAGCAAAGTACAAAGTTCGTTTTGGATGGATCAATTTAGTTGAAATAGACAATTTTTGCATGATAACTCATTCCTGGTGGAACTTCATAGCAAAGTACAAAGTTCGTTTTGGATGGACAAAGTTAGTTGAAATAGACAGTTTTTGCATGAAAACTCATTCCTGGTGGAACTTCATAGCAAAGTATAAAGTTCGTTTTGGATGGACAAAGTTAGTTGAAATAGACAGTTTTTGCATGAAAACTCATTCCTGGTGGAACTTCATAGCAAAGTACAAAGTTCGTTTTGGATGGATCAATTTAGTTGAAATAGACAGTTTTTGCATGAAAACTCATTCCTGATGGAACTTCATAGCAAAGTACAAAGTTCGTTTTGGATGGACAAAGTTAGTTGAAATAGACAGTTTTTGCATAAAAACTCATTCCTGGTGGAACTTCATAGCAAAGTACAAAGTTCGTTTTGGATGGACAAAGTTAGTTGAAATAGACAGTTTTTGCATGAAAACTCATTCCTGGTGGAACTTCATAGCAAAGTACAAAGTTCGTTTTGGATGGATCAATTTAGTTGAAATAGACAGTTTTTGCATGAAAACTCATTCCTGGTGGAACTTCATAGCAAAGTACAAAGTTCGTTTTGGATGGATCAATTTAGTTGAAATAGACAGTTCTTGCATGAAAACTCATTCCTGGTAGAACTTCATAGCAAAGTACAAAGTTGGTTTTAGATGGACAAAGTTAGTTGAAATAGACAGTTTTTGC